>NC_142941.1:31773666-31791166 GCF_046866305.1 Octopus bimaculoides | reverse complement strand
TGCACGCACACGCACACACAGACACACACACACACACACACACACACACACACACAAATATATATATATAAATATGAGGTCCAGTAATTCTCCGTATAGAAGACACTTGTTAGTGCTCAAAAGATTCAAGCTTAGACTCTGATGTCTTTACAGAGGACCATTCCAGAATGTAAAGAAAGGGTGTAAGAGGAAACAAGGTGAACGGGTATAGAGGCAATTATGCAGATAGACCAATTAGACACATCTTGGTCTATTTAAACATGTATTTAAATATGTTAAATACATCAAATACAAAATATGTATATATATATACATGAACAATGAGAGAAAGCAAAACTTTCAGATGACGAATTTCTATGTATAAATATATAGATATTTATACTAATAGGTCCAACTTAGACAGAGTACAAACGACAGAACAAACTACCTCTCACTCTCTCTATCCAAGCACGCACGCACGAATGCACATCCCCCCCTCTCTCTCTCTCTCACACACACACACACACAACACACACACACGCACGAATGCACGCACACACACACACACACACGAAACACACACACATATATATGATAGTCTTTTTTCCGTCCACCAAATCCACTCTGAAGGCTGTTGTATAAGATACATGCCCAAGGTGTCACGCATTGATGAGACTGAACCCGGAGTTATGTGTCTATGAAGCAAACTTTTTACCACACACACCCACTCCTGCGCCTTTATGTGTGTGTGTGTGTGTGTGAGAGTGTGTGTGTGTGTGTGTGTGTGTGTGTGTGTGTGTGTGTGTGTGTGTGTGTTCGCGCGCCCGTGTGTATGTATATATAGTACAAGATAACGCCGTTAGTAGGACAGGTTAAGGGAAGTAAAGGAGGAAGACGAAAGAAAATAAAGTAAAACAAAACAATATAAACTATAATAAAAAATAGCAGAAGAGGAGAATGAGGTATAAGGAATTTTAATTTTATGTAATAGGTTTATGGCGAAAAATAATTCTAAAAGTTCGTGGATATAAAAATTTGAGGACCTGTAATAATTTTATAGATATAGAAATATAAAAGTAGTTTAGTAGATAAATAGATAGACGGACAGGTAGATAGATCGGTGGATAGATCGATAGATAAATGAATAGATAGATACATAAATAGATAGAAATTGCTGTAAACGTAATTGGTATTTTTAAATCCTACATAACACACGTTTCCGCCAGCCGACTGGTGCTATAGCCCAAGCCGCTGGGAATGCTTTCTCGGTATTAGCAGCAAAAAATACATTACGAAGTTTGTTGCATGCCCTTATATACCCCAGTCATGCATATTATGGTTAAGCTAGTAAGTAAAGTGAAACAGAGGGTGACAGAAGGTGAGATAATAGGATAGTGTAAAGTGTGAATAGGATAGTGTAAAGAGGATAAGAGGGGGAGGCGCTGATAGACATATTTACACTCACACACATTTAGGGACATAGCCACACGCTCTCGTACAGACGCATCCTCCTACATACAAATATATAGTTGAGAGAAAGGAGGAAAGATAGGCGGACCTTGGGCCGGTGCAGTAGAAATAATGGTTTCAAATTTAGTGAGAGGGGAGAAGTCGATTACATTGACCCCAGTATCGACTTCGAAAGTATGAAAGCCAAAGTCAACCCCGGTGGCATTTGAACTCAGAACGTAACGTCGCAAGAAATGCCGCTAACCATTTTGCCCGGTGTGATAATGATTCTGCATTAAGGTGCAGCAGAAATAATAGCAACAATAACAGTAACAACAGTGACTGGCATATATCAAAGTGGGAAAACAAACTCGATTTGTCCATCTTCACGTTTTTATGATATTTGAGTCTAACCAATTTCAACATGGCAGACACAGCCTTCATCTAACGCGTTTGTGAACAGGTCTGTAAATCATTCAGGCGCAGGATGTTCGGTCACACGTATACATACTCCTTACACACATATCCTTATACATAGACATTCACGCTCGTTGTTGCACATACACACGCACAGATGTATTCACACGCACACACATCTGTAAAGATATATATATATACAAACAGACATGTTGCACACTGACCTCACCGCATCCAGACAGACCTTCGTGTATACATTTGTTACCTTCAACAAGTACAAAAGTAAATTATCTAAACGCTTATGTAAGTCAGTATAAAATACTGCAGATATACAGAAGCAAATCATTTATTTTATATATAACATCCACAGTATATTAGGAGTTGTAATATTATCCGGATCCAACATCATTGCTCCTGGTTGTGAAGACCTGGGAATAGTCAAAGTCGAAACCGGTTGATGCATTAAAGGATCATTCACTTCATGTAACAATGGTCGATAAGCGCAGTGGTAGTATTTGATATTCCACGGTGCTACCTTCGATATGAGTCATATATATATCATTGGTTGACAGGATAATAGAAGTTGGGCTTATACAGGGATATAATCGAAGAAAGGTGTTCTGATATACAATGTAACACAGTATTCACAATTAAACGAGATTATAGTAATTAATGCTACAGTAACAGGCTGCGCAGCAGCAGCAGCAGCAGTAGTAGTAATAGTAGTAGTAGTAGTAGTAAACGACTAAAATATTTATCGCAATTAAGGCTGTTGCATGCACTAAATCCATAACTCATTTCTTTTATTTAACAAATGGCTAGTGTTTGCTAATAGAACCCCCAACTCCTCTTTAGTATACAGTCCACAGGACGCCTTCCCACCTTGATAGAATGGAACAGTTTCCACTTCCGGCTTTTTCAAACTAGATTTAACATTTCTATCCACTAGATTGTGAATGTACTGTTCTATTGAATTGCGAAACCCAACTCTAAGTTGGAAAAGGAATGCTTTTATAACAGATATGCGCTGTTTCATGGGTTTCATTGCAACTCCTATATGATACAATTATTGTGTCTCTAACACACATTTGTACACTATGTTGGTTTGTATGCAGTGTCTCCTCAAGGGAGAATCCATAGAGTTCTGAAGTTACATCTCGGGGGTGGGTGACATGGGTCATCAGGTTCGTTGGTCATTTTCATTACAGTAGATTTCGACAGGGTTGCTATACTCTAGGATGACGAATCCACTTCCACTCGTATCGGTGGCGTTAATGATATGTCTCCTACTCTTGTAACTACTTCCGTGAGTTTCATTGACATAGGAACTGCGACGAGTGCGATTTTAATGGAATTCAAATTCTGAGATGACTTTACACACGGAGCAATCCCTGAGAAAACACCAGTATCATGTATTTCAAATTAGTATCTAATATTATGATGGTCACGTTGGGGGTGATGAAATACAACTTAATTGTATTTTTATTAAATATTCTATGATACAGAAAAGACTTTGCAAACGGTTTCACGTAACCGTTCTTTAGACAGTTGTGACATAGAGATTAGTAAAGAAATTTTTAAAAATAAATGTTGTGCCTCTATAAGCATTCAACGAATAAGAAAGTCTATGTCAAGAATAAGATATTGCAAGTAATTAAAATAGAATATAATAGATATAAGCTTAAAATTAGAATTGAAATTAAGAATTAGAAACTATAGTTGAAATTAAAATAAGTAAACAAAATAGTTGCTAACTCTAAAGCTTAGCAATTCTTGTTGCAAAAACTTCGCCTCTTTTTGTCGACTAGCACAATATAAACATTTTCAATAAACCTAACGAAATTTCAAAGAACCTGCTTATACATGTAAACTTTCTACAGGTTTCACAGAAAACAGACACAAACTAAGGTTTTACTCACACAGAAATTCCTTCAAATATCCTGAGAACAGATCGGCATCGATTCTAGCTAATCACGTATAGCAATTAAAAGAAGTTTACTCTGCTCCATGTAAGATAATATTGGCTAGTTTTAGAGAAAGTTAACCCTTATAGGTATGGATCGTATCGAAAATCTATGAGATGTCCGTTGTGCTTCAGTGAAAAAAAGTACTTTATACAATTCCAGAACAAATCTGCATAGAACCACAAAACGGATCTTTTGAATTTCTGCAGACACGCGTATAAGATTCCTTTTGTGTTGCGAATTGATTCCATAAGGATAACCCATATAAGCTACGCCAGACATTTGCGTTCCTTTAAATTAACTCAGCTCCTTTATATATAACTCGGTTTTTGTTCGCGCTTTATTGTGTGTGTTTGCTTCTCCCCACTTCTTTTTCAGAACATCGAACTTTGTTATTCACGATTTTATTACCGCATTATGTATTACATTTAATGTGTGTTTTTCCCCAGACTCCACACTATTAGTTTTAGATTTATGTCTTGCAAACCTCGTTAAATTTTATTTTCATATTATCTTTTATCTTTTGCTTGTTTCAGTCATTAGACGGCGGCCATGGTGGGGCACCGCCTTGAAGAATTTTTAGTCGAAGAAATCGACCCCAGTACTTATTCTTTTAAGCCTCGTACTTATTCTATCGAACATTTTTGCCGAACCGCTAGCCTACGGAGACGTAAACACACCAATACCAGTTATCAATCAGTGGCGGGGAACAAATACAGGGGCGCACGCAAGCACACACACACACACACACACACACAAACACACACACACACACACACACTTGTGCAACGTGTTTATTTCAGTTTCCGTTCAACAAATCCACTGACAAGGCTTTGTTGGCCCGAAGCTATAATAGGACGTTTGACCAAAATGATACGTACTGGGACTGAACCTGGAACCATGTGGCTGGGAAGCAAACTTCTTACAGCATGCCCGCGCCTAAATAATGAAATTTTTTTTTTCATAATATCTATATTTCTTATTTATAACTATAACCACCTTTATATCCTATCACTAGGGTTTTCTGTTTTTGAAAATGCTTGTAGTGTGTATGCACACCTTGACATGTATGCCTGTATGAGCATGTGGACGATAGTAGTAGTAGTAGTAGTAGTAATGATAATGATGATGATGATGATGGTAATAATAATAATAATAATAATAATAATGCGGTTAAGGAGTCTAATAATAAAAAGGGATTTTTGCGTCCATAAACTTCGTAATCGACGGAGATTGTGTAATAATGATATATTGTGGTATAATCCACCATAGCCCGTAAACGTCGTTATGCTGCCTGCCAGGAATTTTTTTAGTATTTTGCAAAACCATTTTCGTCCCTTTAAGTAAAGTCAACAAAGGTAAAATTAAACTTTCTTTTTCCACAATATCGAATCTAGCTGATAAAATAGTGATTATCAATAGACGCCTGATTAGCAGAATCTCTCCCCGTAATAATAATAATAATAATAATAATAATAATAATAATAATAAACTAAAACTAGAACAGGAACGGACCATGATAAAACGATGGCAAGAAAAGCCCCTACATGGTAAATACTGGGCTAAACTAAATGCGAAAGAAATAGACAGAGAAAAATCCCAGCAATGGCTGAGAAGCTCAGGACTCAAAGCAGAGACTGAAGGATTTTTAATTGCTGCACAAGACCAAAGCCTCCCCACCAGAAATTGCCAAAAACACATAATGAAAAGAAATATAACAAGTAACTGTAGAATATGTGGAGATCGACAAGAAACAATAAATCATATTATCTCTGGCTGCCCAGTCCTGGCTAAGAAGGAATATATCCACAGACACGACAGAGCTGGGACCTATATACACTGGAAGCTATGCCAACATTATGGAATAACAACAGAAAAAAGATGGTATAAACACACGCCAGAAAAGGTCACAGAAAACGAGAAAGCAACCATACTCTGGGATATGCCAATACACACAGATAGAGAAATTAAGGCAAATAGACCAGATATAGTTGTCAAAGATCATGAAGAAAAAAAATGCTTTCTAATTGATGTATCAATACCAGCAGATGACAACGTTTCTCTAAAAGAAATGGAAAAACTTTCAAAATACAAAGACCTGGAAATAGAGATAACTCAAATGTGGAATCTAAAGACAGAAACAATTCCTATCATAGTAGGTGCCTTAGGTATAATAAAAAAATATTCAGACAAATACATAACAAAAATAGCAGGACTTACAAATATATATAACATACAGAAAATTGCACTACTGGGTACTGCACACATCCTACGCAAAACACTTTCAATACAGTAAACATAAGAGCACCACAGCAAACCACAGCACATACCCAAGGCGCACAGAGCTGCGCTCGGTAGTGAAGTGAAAGCACGTTATAAAAATAAAACTACTGAATAATAATAATAGTAATAATAATAATAATAATAATAATAATAATAATAATAATAATAATAATAATAATAATAATTTCATTTATTTGCCTCAAGGGCGAAGGATGAGGGAGACAATACAAAGACAGACATAAAGTGTTGGGGTTTACATATAATAAAATGATAAAACATAGTAAGTATACACTGAAAAGAAATACTACTACTATTACTACTACTACTACTATTAATACTACTACTACTACTACTACTACTACTACTACTACTAATAATAATAATAATAATAATAATAATAATAATAATAATAATGATAATAATAGTAGTAGTAGTAGTAGTAGTAGTAGTAGTAGTAGTAGTAGTAGTAGTAGTAGTAATAATAATGATAACTAATATAACGTACAAAAAACAGCACTACTAGGCACCGTACATATCCTATGTAAAGCACTTTCAATGCAGTGAAAATAACAACACCAACACAAACCATGGCAGATACCCAAAGCACACAGGGCTGCACTCGGCAGTGTAGTGAAGGCAGGTGATAAAAATAAGATTACAGAATAACAGCAACAACAACGACGACGACGACGACGACGACGATGATAATAATAATGATAATAATAATAATAATAATAATAATAATAATAATAATAATAATAATAATAATAATAATAATAATATCTCTAAGGAAATAGCAGGCCGTGGCACTCATGGCATTTGATATTAACTGATTGGAAGTGTTAACATGTACAAGTTTTGTCTTAGTATAAAAGATGGGTTACAGCAAATATTCTGCTCGATACCGTAGGTTTGCTTGTCAATTGCTCGACCTTAACCAGTTGAGCATGTCCCTTAGTGGCTGACGATATGTGCATTTCTAATCACGAGTAGGAGTAGAAGAGTGGCATCAATCATAGACATGTATTGAAAGAAATTCTTTAGGGTTTGAATAATTGACCTCTGGAAACATGGGGGGTTCGTTCATTACCCTTAAACAGACCTTATTCAAGGACCTTTTGAGTGGAATGGGTTACTGAACCTAAAGGGGCCCCACCTGCAAGGTCATGCGCAGTTTATCTTGATATAAGATCACCATGTCGTGCACATATGGTTGTGATGGTTGTGGCTGGTATACCCTTATCAGACGGGTAGTCAAGATGGGTATACTGGACTTCGTATATTTTACCCCAGTATCACTTTGATGGCATGCATTGCTCTCTCACTCAATAACAACTATAATAATCCTTTCTACTAAAGGCACAAGATCTGAAATTTTGGGGGAGGGGACTAGTCGATTGCATCGACCCCAGTAATTTATCGATTCCGAAGGATGAAAGGCAAAGTCGACTTCAGAACGTAAAGACAGACGAAATGCCGCTTAGCATTTCACCCGCTTGCTAACAAGTCTGCCAGCCACCTTAATAATGATAATAATAATAATCCTTTCTCCTATAGGCACAAAGCCTGAAATTTGTGGGGAGAGGGTAAGTCGATTACATCGACCCCAGTGTTTCACTGGTACTTAATTTATCGACCCCGAAAGGATGAAAGGCAAAGTCGACCTCGGCGTAATTTAGTCTCAGAACGCAGCGACGGGCGAAATAACGCTAAGCATTTCGCCAATCCCTACTGTATGCTGTTATTTTAAAAGTAGTAGCCCAATAAGCTTTAAATGTCTGAGGAACGGTTACGTGAATGTAACTGTTTGCAACGTTTTCTCGACTTTAATAAAGTAGTATGTATATATACATACAGAAGTAGATACATATATGTATGTTCGTATGTGTGTGTGTATGCATGTGTGTGTGCTTGTATGTGTGTGTGTATGAATGTAGTACAGCCTTAATATTCGTTACAATTGTTTCCGTATCATTAATATTCTAAAAACATTCCAAATGGTACCGTAAGAAAAGCTACGCATTATGCATGGCTGAATATGTCAGAGTGGCACATATTTCGTAATGTTTCATACGGAATCATTTACATTCAATATGCTTGAAACAACGGTAACGAATAATAAGTTGTGTTAAATTCATTCTTCTTATATTGTGTAAGTTATAATATGAGATTATGTGTGTGTGTGTGTGTGTGTGTGTGTGTGCGTATATATATATATAATGTAACCTCGTGGGCATCGGTACCATTTTCCTCTTTCTCCGTTCTTCCATTCTCCGAACTTTCCATCTTTCTGACGAAGGGCTACGCCCGAAACGTCATACACTCTCTCTTTCCTTTCCTGAGCGTCCAATAATACTATCCATATCACGTCCTCACTTTTTTGTTCTTTTGTATTTTTGTTATTGTTTTTTTTAACTATATATATATATATATATATATATATATATATATATATATATATATATATATATATATATATATGTATATATACATATATATATATATATATATATATATATATATATATATATATATATATATATATATATATATATACATACGTATATATATATATATATATATATATATATATATATATATATATATATATATATATATATATGCATGTATCTGTGTGAGTGTATATGTGTGTATAACATAAATACATGAGTGCACATATATATATGGATGCATGTATACATTCATACATTATGTATATATATATATATATATCTGTATATGGAAACATCATCGTGCAACTGCCTTTAATATCACTCTACCCTGAGTTCATGCATACATACATGCTGTACATAAAATGGTATGATCCTTTGAAAGGGAATATTTAATGTGACTTCTTTGATCTCCGTAGATTATTTATAATTCATCGAGAGAGAGAGAGAGAAAGAGAGAGAGAGAGAGAGAGAGAGAGAGAGAGAGAGAGAGAGAAAGAGAGAGAGAGAGAGAGAGAGAGAGATGAATTCTTACCTGTACATCACTATTCAGTTTTCCAAGTAATGCTGTTCAGACATAAATTGTAATGGGGATAGTGCATCACACTGGTATACAGGTGTGGATTATATTGACTCGGTAGGTTAATGCACGCACAGTTGTGAGGTGTGTGAGTTTGGGAAAGTAATAAATTATTTTGCATGATATTATTTAGACCAGAAAAACTGAGTGCACAAAAGAAAGGGAAATCTAACACGCACGTCCGCGCGCGAACACACACACACACACACACACACACACACACACACGTACACACACACATGTAGGTAGGTATGTTTTATTAATAATAATCGACATAAAGTGATTCAAAGGTTGAGTTTCGTGCGTTCGTGCTTATCACCTTACCAAGGCATGAAACTCTCGGCCTTTGAGGCACTCTGTAACTTCTGCCGATGATTAATAAAAACAGACACACACACACACACACACACACACACACACACACACACACACACACACACACACATATATATATATACATATATATATATACATATATATATATGCAGTGCAGTCAACCATTACTCTGTAGCGAATACAGCTTGGTGGCAACCACCATGCATTCGTTTATGTTTTTAAGTGCATATGTAGCACCCGTTACACATATGTAACCGCAAGCAGATATAGACACCATCTCGATCCTCTCGGCCTTCACCTCTCATTCTTATCTTTTTTCTTCTTTTCACCGAAGAAAAAAACATTTATTCCGAAATGTAGGACTTCCTTTAAACCTTTTACCTCAGACCAGCATGAAGTTAATATATCAACTTGGCGTTTTTCTTTTCTATTCCGTGTTTCTGCGATATTATAAAAAAAATACCTACATATATGCACACACACACACACACACACACACACACACACACACACAATGACAGAAGAAACCATGAGGAATTTCATAGTTTTGATCCCATGCAACAAAAATTTGTAACAAAAATGTTGTGAGGTAAAAATGTCATGAAAAAAAATATAAGTAAGGTAAAAAATTGGATTTAAGTATAATTAACTTTTTTTATTTTAAAAACAAACTATATTTTAATTTAAGCTTAATATTTTAATTTAAGCTTTATTTTAATTTAAGCTTAAACGATAGAACTCAATTCGAGGAATTTCATGGTATCAATCTCATGCAATGAAGTTTTAAAAGAAAAAGGTTATGAGTGTTTGTTTTACATATATATATATATATATATATATATATATATATATATATATATATATATATATATATATATATATATATGCATATATACACATATATATATACATATATATGAATATATGTGTAAGTGGATGCGTGTTGCTTAGAGTTTAGTGTGTTGGAATCATGATCGTGGACTGAGCAACGCGTTGTGTTCCTAAGCAAAAAACTTCAATATATGATGCCCCAGTCCAGTCAGCGGGCAAAAATGAGTAATCCTGCGACGGGCCGGCGTCCCGTCCAAGAGGGTAATATATATACGCCATTGAAACCGGGAAACCGGCCCTCACGAGCCTGGCGTAGCTCGAGAAGGAAACATTATTTTAATTTATATATATATGTATAAATATACATACAGACATACAGATATATATGTATGCAAGTGTACATGTTTACATGTACATACGCACGTACGCACGCACACACACACACACACACACACATATACATACATACAAGTAACAGTTGCTTGCTCGAGCGGAAATAGAGTACTCAGTACAGTAGCTGAGCAATTGAGGGAAATTGCGTGTGTGTTTGTGTAACTAATTAAATAAGGGAAAAAGAATACATAAATCATCTTGTGCATCACCTTATAATTTCCTCGGAGCAGGAATCAATATACTTGATTCATGCTTTATTCTAAAGCATATAACTACTGACGTCTAACACCATATTATTAGTACTACTGTGCCTAAAGCCAAATGTAACACACACACACACACACACACACACACACACACACACACAGAGACGCTGTTGAACCGTTAATCTCTAAAAAGAATTTTTTCCTCTCTCTGTTTCTTTTCATTGTCTCTCTTTTTCCTCTTAATCCTTTCTGTCCATGAGCGTAGACTCGAAACATTCTTCAAGAGCGTTAAACTAATACACCTGCTTGTTGCTCCCACACCCGTCTTCGTCCTTTGTTTTCAGTAAGTTTCAATTATATATATATATACACACACACACACACACACACACACACACACACACATATATATATATATATATATGTATATATATATATATATATATATATATATATATATATATATATATATATATACACATATATATGTGTGTGTATCATATAGTCTTCTAATAATTATACATTGTAACTTCAAGTTTCAAACTTGACTAATGCGAAGTAGTCATCAAAAGAAGAATCTCAATTAGTTTCTGGAGTATATAGGTTGTTAGTATGTGAAGTTTCCGGTATCGCATCCTGGTTTTAAAAGTTGGAAGTTGGAAGTGTAATTCTGTTAAAAGCAAGTTATTTCTCTTGGGTGGCTAGGTATATAGAAGATAAAAAGCCAATATAATTATTGTATGCATTTTGGAAGATCCTTGATGTGAATTCATGGGTTGAAACGAATCTTGTTGTCTTGCGAGTGTCATCAAACCAATAATGATAAACACATGCACTGGTTCAATATCACTTTTTTATTTTTATTATTAGTCAATTGGTTAACAAAAACAACCAAGTAATTCATCGTTAGTTTACTGCGCTTGTTTGTTTGCCTCTCTGCTTGTTTGTGTGTTTCACATAGGCAGTCACACGGGTGTACACACTTAACCACACACACACACACACACACACACACACACACACACACACACACACACACACACACAAACACAAACTCACACTCTTAACCCTCACACACACTCTCCGTTTACTCTCACCCTTCCCTTCGCTTTTAAGCAAACACACATCTGCATACACATATACAGGCATACACACATACAGGCATAAGACTAACTCTCAGAAAAACTCAAGGCAGACCTTGAAAATAGGAGGCATGTCATTGATGAGGTCACGAATAGCGACGAAAAGACTTTGGCAAACAAACAGCCAATTGATTGTATAACCAGCATAAGAAACAAACGATCGGTTACTTAGTTTTAACCAATTGATTAACAATAAAGAAGTGATTTTGAACCAGTGCGCGTGTTATTAGTATTGGTGTAATGATCCTTGCAAGACACAAGACATATATATATATATATATATACATACATACACACACACACGCACATACATACGTACGTACGTACACACACACACACACACACACACACACACACACACACACACACACGGAGTGCGTTGAATAAATTGTCTAAATTACGCAAAAATGAAAATAACACTGACATTTCATTTTGACCGACATATTTGCCAGAATTGCATAAAAATATCTTGAAATACTAAAGAGTAAATTTATTCAATAAAATAACCATTGGCTTCAACCACGGCCTCCAAACGACTTCAGAATCTCCCGCAACTCTTCTGGACGGTCTCCTTGCTGTTTAAGTTGGTGAATGCTGCCATAATCCTTGCCTTCAGTTCATCTTTGGTGTAACAAGGAGTTTTGTTGGTCTCTCGCTCAACTGCGCCCCACACATAATAATCAAGGGGATTGCAGTCTGGGGAGTTAGATGGTAAGATGTTAGGGGTGATATGGTCGGAGAAATTGTCTGACAACCATGACTGGGTTCTCCTGCTTGTGTGGCATGGTGCAGAGCCCTTTTGCCAGACATAGGATCTTCCAGCAGCCACCCTCTTGACCCAGGGCAGCACTGCCTCCTCCAGGCATCTGATGTAGGCCTCTGTGTTGAATCTGAGGCCGTATGGGAAGATGAATGGAGGCATAACTTCGCTATCACTAGTGATTACTCCAAACACCATGATGTTGACTGGATGTTTGATTTTATCACTCTCGGTACATATTTTGGGGACACAGTTGTTTTGTGTGTTCACCATCTGATCCTGGCTGAAGTTTTTTCTCGTCTGAGAAAAATCAAAGCATATTCGGTTGGTGGGGATGCTTGAGTTAGTTCAGAAGCTTCGTAGCGCGATCTTTCTTCTTGTCCTTGATGGCTTGGGATAAAAATTGGCCTTTTCTCATCTTGTATGAAGAATACCGAATGTCTTCATGCACTACCTGCCTGATAAGAAACTCAGATACTCCCATGTCCCTGACGATGGGCCTGATTGACATGTAGGGATCGTTGTCAATCATAGTCTGGATCTCACCAGCAAATTCAGGGGTTCCTTCCTTATCAGAAAGATCAGAGTGGGTTTTCCGAGCTGCCGTACTTTTGTCATCACCATTAGACTCATCCAACGCTTTCCGAACCCTTTGTACTGTCATCAGATTGACACCCAAACATTGTGAAACGTTCGTATTGGAGCTTATGACGTGAATACCAAGCAGTACAGCATATCATTTCCAAATTTCTGGGCAGAGTAAAATGCGTCATGATGCTGTTTTTCTCACAGACGGTGCCCAACTAACCTTACTATATTGTGTATCCGACAAAATCAAAAACAAACAATGCGTATGCGCGAAATTAAAAATATAAAATGGCGACAATTTACCTAGCGAAAACAAACATGGAGGGTCGTTAGACCTGAATGAGAGGATAATAGTGAATGCTGGGAGAAATATTTTCTTTAAAAAGAGAAAAGATAGAAGAATGAGAAAACGTCCAGTCTTTTGAATGTCCGTGCAGGAAAAGAAAGATGATCACGTGAGGAGAAGAAAGATGGACGACGGTCACGTGTCACCAACGAGTGACAGAGAAAGAGAAAGAGGGGAAAGAGAGACAAATAGAAAACGGTGTCTCTCTTTCCCCTCTTTCTCTTTTTCACTCTCTCGTTGCTCACACGTGACCGTCGTCCATCTTCCTTTTCCGTACGGACGTTCAAAAGACTAAACGTTCTTTTCTCTCTTTTCTCTCTTTTCTCTTTTACATATACATACATACATACATACATGCATACATACATACATACATACATACATACATACATACATACATACATACATATATATATATATTCCGTTTATGTATTTGTTTTGCAAATATATTATCCGAAATGTTTAACGTTAAATATCCACTACGGCTGGTCTTACCAATCGGTTTCGTGTAAAGAATACAAATGGGTGTTAGCTAACAATCCGATTGTATAACTTTATGCTCATCGGAGTTAGCCGATATGGAAGGGAATATGGCTACTGCTCCCTATTGTTGGAGGTGGATTAGCACAACCGGTCAACGGTTGCTGTGAAAAGGTGGTGGAACGAAAAAGGAGCTAGGGATTTAGTCTAGGAGTTATGCCCCTTGGCTGGTATGCTGTGAAGCCTCCAAGAGTTATCTTGAAGTGGGGAAAATGTGTATTATCAATGTGGTGCTCCTGTGGGGATGGGGTGTGTGGTATGTGTAGTGGTGTCATATGTATAATGTTTTTTCTGGGGGGTGTAGGTATATATAGCTGTGTTCGTTGGTCTGTTTTCTGTCTGCAAAGGATAAAGTCGTATCTGTGTGTGGGGGGGGGTGGTGTTATGTTAGCACTAGAATCGATTTATTATTATTATTATTATCATTATTATAAAAGACTGCAAAATCCTGTGGGATGCAATGATTCAGCGTGACCATCAGATCAGATATCGGAAGCCTGATATTGTTGTGGTTAGGGTTATATAAAAAAGAAAGAACTTGCATGATAATCGACATGGCATGTCCCGGTGACAACAGGATCAAAGAGAAAGAAGAAAAACTGAACACCTATGATGATCTGAAGTGGGAAATACGCAGGTTGTAGGCAAATAAGAGAGTGGACGTGATACTAGTAGTAATTGGCACGCTTGGACAGCGTGCCAATTACTACTGTGGACAGCTGATACTTTCCACCATACCTAGCAAAATAAGCTGAGAGTTTTCGTCAAATGATAATAATAACAATCCTTCCTACTATATGCACAAGTCCTGAAATTTTGGGGAAGTGGGTAAGTCTATTACATCGACCGCAGTACCTAACTGGTACAACTGGTACCTATTTCATCGACCCCGAATGGATGAAAGGCAAAGTCGACCTCTTTAGAATTCGAACTCAGAACGTGAAGACGGACGAAGTACCCCAAAGCATTTCTCCCGGTGAGCTAACGATTTTGCCAGCTCGCCGCCTTAATAATGGTTTCAAATTTTGGCACAAGGCCAGTAATTTCGGAGGAAGAGATAGTCGATTACATGGACACAAGTTTTCAACTGATGCTTATTTTATTGACCTTCAATGGATGAAAAGCAAAGTCCACCTCGGCGGAATATGAACTTAGAATATAAAGACGGACGAAATGCCGCAAGCATTTCGCCCGGCATGCTAACGATTTTGCTTGGTCGCCCCCTCCATAATCGAAATCATAATGATTGTAACATAAATACAAAGCCAAACATATTGAGTAGTTGGAGGTGATAAGAGAGAAGAGTTATTTAGAAGGTTAGAAGGATCAATTGCCGTATTTACAGAAAAAAAAACTGCATCATTTTATTTTTAAAAAATAATCTAGATGTATTTATTCACGTTTAAGGAAACTTGCATTATTTGTAAATATAAATTTGATATCAAAATGTGAAGGTCACAACATGTTGGTTCGTACATTATATAGTAAATAAAAAAAAATATATTAGTTTTATTATTTACACATTGCTAACTGCACCGAGTTGGACTTTTTGCATATTGATTTAGTAACACTAGTAGCAGTAGCTGGAAAACAAGTTAGTAACGTGTAAACTATATAAAATATAGTTTTGGAACGTTCATTCAAAGAGTACTTCTGATTTGTAAAAGGGCAGGGACTGAAGCACTCTAAGAATCACTATAACGTCAATGCACGCGTAGTAACATATTCATAAGTAAATGCTTACATGTATATCTAGAGACACATATCCTCACTCTCTGTCTGTCTACCTCTTTCTCTCTCTCTCTCTCTCTCTCTCTCTCACACACACACACACACACACACATACGCATACACACATTATAAAGAGGGCTAAATGAATATATATGTGTATGCGTGTGTGTATATGTATATATATATGTATATATATATATATACATATATATATATATATATATGAATATATAATACAAAGAATATATATGCATGTATACACACATATATGTACATACTTACATCTACATGTGTATATAGATGCATATCAGGGTACAAGACGTTAGAACAATGAACTACAGACAACGGAACGAACACATAGGAAAACAGATAGCCACTTGGAACTAATCCTTCGTCAGCTGCCTCTATTCTAACTAGACGTTTCGAAGACAAGGCAGAACGTACTCTAGAATAGTCTCTTCCTGAGTAGTGGATTGACCCACTAAACACAGGATTCCAAGGTGGCAAACATAAACCAAGACAGGAAAAATTGGACAGTGAAAACAACATTAAAAAGCCGTACTATATATATATATATATATATATATATATATATATATATATATATTCTTTTCTACTCTAGGCACAAGGCCCCGAAATTTTGGGGGCGAAGTCAGTCAATTACATCGACCAAAGCACGCAACTGGTACTTAATTTATCGACCTCGAAAGGATGAAAGGCAAAGTCGACCTCGGCGGAATTTGAACTCAGAACATAAAGACAGACGGAATACCGCTAAGCATTTCGGCCGGCGTGCTAACTTTTCTGCCAGCTCGCCTTTTATTGATATATATATATATATATATATATATATATATATATATATATATATATATATATATATATATATATATATATATATATATATATATATATATATATATATATATATATATATATATGTACCTATATGTATGTAATTTAAAATATACATACATATATATATAAATATAAATATATATATATATATATATATATATATATGTATATATATATATATATATATATATATATATATATATATATATATATATATATATGCATATACATACATTCATACATACATACAAACATACATATATACATGCACACATATACATTTGTGAATGTATTTTTGTATACTAATGTGTGTGTGTTTGTGTGTTTATGAATTTATAAATGCGAACTCACATACACACATTCATCTATTTGAATTTGCAAGCATATACACAAGCAAATACATGCACACACTAACACTCAAACACACACACACACACACAAACTTAAAGCGATACGTATACAATGATACATTACATGCACCTTACATACACATTAATAACGTTTCTACTTGCTCCATCAAACTGCAAGAAATAGCGAAATACCAAATCTAATCTCATTTGAACACAAAAGACTTATGATGGAGTTCTACACTATAGAAATCAAGCTGGTGTTGATGGATTTGATCTTAAGACAACATGATCGGCGCC
>NC_142941.1:31758666-31771166 GCF_046866305.1 Octopus bimaculoides | reverse complement strand
TGTACCCAGCTGCCTAAATATTCAGAGACGCTGTACACAAATTTTTATACCTATGTTCGGTTATTTTATATGCATTCAAATTTGATCCATAATGTTAATTTGCAAATATTACATAAATATGGCATTTTATACACTAGATAAACACGTATATACATACTTAGATATATTCATACATTCGCATCTATAAACATCTATACATACATATATACGTGTTTGCACGCATTCCTAGGTAAATATTCATACATACATACACACATACATACATACATACGTACATACAAACATACATACGTACGTACAAACATACTTACATACATACATACTTATATGTATACAAGGCATGGATGCATATGTAGACACATATATAGATATATACAATTGCATACAGTATATAAAAACACATATAGATATATGAATACATATATGAACATATGTGCCTAGAAATACTTACATAGAAGTGTATACCTTAATCTCTTCGATCTTGTTTCTGCATTAGAAACTGGCTCTATTGTCGTTGGTGAGAAGTTTTAGAAATTAGACCAGAAAAACATAAATACGTATGCACATATGTATCTATATTCATATATATATATATATATATATATATATATATATATATATATATATATATATATATATATAAACACACTCTTTCATATACACACACATACATACATGCATATACTTATACATACATACATACATACATACATGTATAAACATATATACAGTCATACATATATACACATACACTCATATATACACACATACATACGCGCCTATACACACACACATACATATATGTATGTGTGTGTGTGTGTTTGTGTCTGTGTGTGTGTTTGTGTTTGTGTGCGTGTGTGTGTGCATTTGTGTGCGTGACATTAGTGACGTCATTCTTATATGGAATCGAAACCAAACTGAAGAACTAGAGTCTCTGAGACAAATAGGGAGAGACTCTCCGGCTAGAAACAGCAGCTAAGCCAGACGTGACATCTTTACAAAAGAAAGATCGCAAATCTGAAAAAACACGATGGGATGGCCTTGGCTGGCACGCCTTTGATAATTAGCCCACACACCAATACGTCGAGGTCACCGACAATATTTCCGCAACAACACTGCGCTTTCTCCCTACCTTTACACATAAACAAGCGCACGCATACACTCCACCACGCACACATAACCACACATACATGCATGTATATATATACATACATACATACATACATGCATGCATGTGTGCGCGTGTATAGACGCGCTCGCTCGCGCGCACACACATATTTATACACACCCACCCACATATAATGTATGTATAAATGCATATATGTACGTATGTATAAATGTATACATGTACGTGTGTATGTATACATGGGTATATAACATATATATAAATATATATATATATATATATATATATATATATATATATATGCACATATATGTACATATATGTACATATATGTATATATATATATATATATATATATATATATATATATATATATATATATATATATATAAAGGCAGTCAGGTATGAGTTGGGGGATATTTGCCTGCTATTTCTCTTCTCTTTATTTTGGCACTATGGCCACTTGGCTGCTATTTCTCGTCGACTACTTGCGAGCTGACATGTAGTACATATATTGTTTATGTAGATAGGTCCAAGGACGAGACGGAGCCTAGAGCTTCTACATGGTCACTAGAGTTTCTAAAAATAGCAAATAAATCACCCAGAAAGAATCACTCTCAGCTTATAGATAATGGGAAAACATTGGATGAAATATATATATAGTATGTCTGGAAAGGAAATATAGACCGTATGATCTCGGCTGGTGTGTTAGATCAGGGTTGACCTACGGTGAAATAACAAAATCAAGATTAGTGATGACATGCAAATGTAGGAGTGGGGATGATGATGTTGTTGTTGTTGTTGTTGATGATGATGATGATGATGATGATGATGATGGTGATATTGTTCTCAACGACACAGCGCCAAGTGATAATTCAATAACACGCAGACACACGCATATATACACTCATACACAGACATATATATATTCATATAATATATGTGTTTATGTGTAGAAAGATACTTATCAGGTATATGTACATAACAACGTATAATATGTTATATATGTATGTAAATATACATATATATATATATATATATATATATATATATATGATATATGTTTACACGTAAAATATTAGTTTCAGTTTTTGGTATTTCGCCAGCAATTTGGGGTGGGGGGAGTAAGCCGATTACATCTACCTAAGGGTTAACCCAGGGTTCAACTGCTACTTATTTTATTGACTCCCTAGGGATGAAAGGCAAAGTAGACCTCAGCGATATTTGAACTCAGAACGTAAAGACGGACGAAATGCCGCTAAGTATGTTGCTCGACATGTTAACCATTCTGCCGACTCGCCGCACTAAATATTGGTTTTGAATGTTGGCACAAGGCCAGCGATTTCGTGGAAGGAGGTAAGCCGAATACATGGACCCCAATGTTCAACTGGTACTTATTTTATCAACCGGCAAAGGATGAAAGCAAAGTCAACCACGACTATATTCGAACTCAAAATATAAAGACGGATGAAATCCGGCAAAGCATTTTGACCGGCGTGCTAACGATTCTGCCATCTCGCCACCTTAGTTTACACATTCAGCATTGAGATGCATTAATATACATATAATACATACAAAGGTATACATATGCATGTGTCCGTGTGCGTGCGTGTGTGTATGTGAATGCATATATTTATGTATGTATGTATGTATGTAACTATGGATGGTTGGATGGATGGATGGATGAATGGATGGATGGGAGGATGCATGTGTGTACGCATGTATCTTGCTGCATCATCCGGATACACAGGCCTTCTATGAATGATCTCACAACACAGTTTCATGAGTTGACTGGAGTTTCGTAATATACATTTTCCATTAAACTCGATGATGCTTTGCAATCCATGGAAGCCCATTATATATATAGAGAGTGAGAAAGAGTATTATGTATATATACATACGTACATGCATACACACACACACACACGTAATATATATATAGAGAGAGTATAGAGGTGTATAACACAAACAGCCCCCTTAACAGCTCCCTATTTACTACAGTTTAGATGCAGACTTTGAGATCGACCTTAAGCGAAAAGTATTTTGAAGGAATTGAGTATATATGGTGTCAACTGTCACAACTCATGCACAAATCCACGCATATACACGCACACACACATACACCTTGTCCTACACTCACCTGCACAACGTAAATGGTTTGTTGGACCGACAACATTTATAGTAAAAGTCCCATCTACAAACAGAGATCCCCTTCCCTTCTTCATGCCCCAAAACAATTCGATACGTAAAGACCGGCAAATTTATTTGAAGTGTCAAATATTAGAAGCAAAGAGATAAATAGTAGAACAAATATATACACAAGCATAGCATTTATAGAGTAAACACAGCAGACACACAGACGCACACACACACACACACATATGCACGAACACACATAGACAAATTATTGATTACATGTGTAGGGATAGATAGGTATAAAAAGATAGATAGATAGAAAGATAGATAGATAGATAGATAGATAGATAGATAGATAGATAGATAGATAGATAGATAGATAGATAGATAAGCTTACCGGTCAGTACATGATTGTCCAGTGTCCGGCCTTGTGTCTTATAAAAATCTCCTCTATTCGATTAGGTATTCTCTGATTAAGCTGTAGTTGCTTAACTAAACGAAACCTCCACTTGTAAAACTAAACGAAACCCCCACTTGCAAGTTCGGTCGGCTGCCGAGGTTTTGCGCAAGAGAGAGAGATAGACAAGGTAGATTGAGAGAGGGGTGAGAGTAGTAGTATAGAGGAAGCGCAACGAGTGAGAGGAAGGAAGGTGAAGAAGGAAAAAATGAGGGAGAGAAAAAGTGAGAAATACTGTAAGTGAGAGTAGGAGGTTAAAAGAAAAGTAGCAGAGAGAGAGAGAGAGAGAGAAGAGAGAGAAAGGGTGAGAGAGGGAGGGAAGGAAAGGAAGAGAGAGTGAGAGAGAGAGAGAGAGAGAGAGAGAGAGAGAGAGAGAGAGAGAGAGAGAGAGAGAGAGAGAGAGAGAGAGAGAGAGAGAGCTAGCTAAATAAAAAATAATGATAATAATAATAATGAAACTGCGAAATATAGATTGAGAGAAAAGTAGAGAGAAATGGAAGAATTTACGAAAGTAAAAATTAAAAAAACGAGTATTGACATAGAGTTATCTAGCTATGGTGTGACCGAATTGGACAGCGAAAAATATAGCTTCACAACAGGTGGATAGATAGATAGATAGATAGATAGATAGATAGATAGATAGATAGATAGATAGATAGATAGATAGATAGATAGATTACATCATTCTGAAAGTGATAAAATTAAAGAGACAGACAGATAGATAGAGGGGGGAGAGGGACAGAGAGGGAGAGAGAGAGAGAATGAATGAAGGAGATAGTAAGATATGCGTGATAAGTGTGTGATGAATATCTCAGGCAGGCGTGACTGACGGAGAAGAAGCGATGTTGTTTCTTTTCGGCGTGTTTTTCTCGTTTTTTTTTTGTTTTTTTTTAATTACTCCTATGTACAAAAGGATGAGTAAGGCGTCTATATTTGCCCTAATCTGACATAGTGGTTGACAGTATTGGCTATATGCGAGTCAGTGTGTGTGTGTGTGTGTGTGAGTCAGTGTGTGAGTCAGTGTGTGTATATGTGTGATAGTATGACCGTAGAGAGACGTGTATTTACATGTACGGCTGATATACCTATATATGAATAGCAATGTCGGCGTTATCATACACGGTGTAGAGAGACAAGAAATTTTAGTAAATCGATATTAACATTCTTAACGAGAAGAAAAAATCTGTATTCGAAGAAGTAATTCTAGCCAAAACAAACAAGGGAGGGAGAGCCTGCCAATTTAATTAATTAATATTAATTAGAGACGTAAAACGAGTGGAATTCATCTTTAGCAGCACGAAACAACTCTGGACATGTTTCGGCCTTATAAGACCTCGTCAGGTAAAATATAGTCTCACCGCCATTATAGGTCTTTTATTGACTGTAGCGAAATGTATGCATGTATGCATATATGTATGTATGTATGTGTGCGTATGTGTGTGCATGCATGCCTGTATGTGCATATAATTCTCTCTCTCTCCTATATTCTTATAGTATTTCTCCCAGCCATTTTTGTCGCAGTATACAGCTATCTCTCTCTCTCTCGCTATCCATCTATCTATCTATCTATCTATCTATCTATCTATCTATCTATCTATCTATCTATATATATATATATATATATATATATATATATATATATATATATATATATATATATATATATATATATGTATATACAAAGTGTGGGGGGTTAGTTCACAGGTGATCTAAACGGTTAGGTACGCTAGGTAAATGCCGTAACGGATTACTAGGGCTCGGCTATAACCTTGGAGCCCTAGTAATCCGTTATGGCACTTACCTAGCGTACCTAATCGTTTAGATCACCTGTGAACTAAACCCCACACTTTGTATATACATACATACATACATACATACACACATACACACACACACGCAAACGCACACACACACATATATATATATATATAGAGAGAGAGAGAGAGAGAGCGAGGGAGAGAGAGAGAGAGAGCGAGGGAGAGAGAGAGAGAGAGAGCGAGGTAGATAGATAGATAGATAGATAGATAGATAGATAGATAGATAGATAGAAAGATAGAAAGATAGATAGATGAATGTATACTGCGAGAAAAATGGCTGGGAGAAATACTATATGAATATGTGTGCGAGCGCGGATGCATATGTGTGTGTGTGTGTATCTGTGCGTCTATTTAAAAAAAAAAACTATATGTGACTGCACGTATTTTGATATATGTATCTGAATTGTTGTTGTTGCTTAGCCCCTGGTCACTTTGGAGCAAGCTGAGCAAAATTCAAAAGCGTTCCAGTCGTGATTCTTCGACGTTTACAGGTATATTTACGACTGCATGGTTCAAGGAACCAAATCATTATTTGAAGAGGATCGGACTGCCATTTCTAGCAAAGTGATCGATGATGCAGAGATTCGCTATCTGTGTGTCATAGAATGTGCCCATTGCTTGTATAATAAATACTTCGTTATTATTATTTTAGCTCTTGCAGTTTTCAGGCATTGGATTGTGGTCATGTTGGGTTACCACCTGGAAGGGATTTAGTCAAGCGAACTGACACCCGGTATTTATTTTTAAAAGTCTAGTACTTATTCTACCGGTCCCTTTTGCCGAATCGCTGTTTTGAGGGCATAAACAAACCAACACCGATCTTGAAGTGATAGTGGAGACAGACACAAATACTAAGTGGCACGCGCGCGCACACACACACAAACATTTCCGCCTGCCAAATTCGCTCACAAGGCATTGGTCGGCCATAGTAGAAGATACTTGCCCAAGTGCCGTGCAGTGGGACTAAATCTGAAGCCATGTGGTTAGAAAGTGAGCTTCTTTATAACACAGCTATGCCTGCGCCTATGTATAAGAATGAATATTCTTAGTAGAATCCGTGTACAAAGGTTCTAATTTCTGTTTAGCTTCATACATTATGAGACGTTCATAAAACAGTTTCATTATGTTGAAGATTGTCCTTATATCTTTCCATTTCTTTCCATAGTTGACATTGTTGAAAGAGTGACAATGGGTCACATATTGAGACATGTATCGTAAAATACTATTCTAGGTGTGTATAAATGATATTTTGTTACGTTTTAGACCCGTGTCAGCTTTGATAAAGCAAACCTATGTTCAAAGACAATCCATCCGTGACCACACAATCTTTAATGTGTATTATAGTATTTGTGTTTAGGTTGAAGTGTACCTGTGTGTCTGTGATTGTATGTGTGTGTTTATATACGTGCGTATGTGTGTGTATACGCGCCAGCGTGTTTGTATCTGGAATTTTCACTTTATTGAGGACGTACATATTTCTTTTTATGTTTTATATCTGATTAACGTCATGGTGTCTTATGAATATGCATGGACGTAAGTGGAAGAAAATGAGTAGGCGCATGACTGTGTGGTTAAGAAGCTTGCTTTGCAGTCACATGGTTTCGGGTTCATTGCGCTGGATCTTGCACAAATGTCTTCTACCATAGCCCCGCCCCGGCCGGCCATTGAGTGAATTTTGGGAAGTGTGCAAGACCGTTATATGAACTGGCAGAAGCGTTAGCACGCCGGGTGAAATGCTTAGCAGTATTTCATGTCTCCATGTTCTGAGTTCAAATTCCGCCGAGCTCGACTTTGCCTTTCATCCTTTCGGGGTCGATAAATTAAGTACCAGTGAAACACTGGGGTCGATGTAATCGATTAGTCCCCTCTCCACAAATTTCAGGCCTTGTGCCTTCAGTAGAAATGATGATGATGATGATGATGATGATGATGATGATGATGATGATGATGATGATGATGATGATTTATACAGAAGGTGGAACATGTAAAGATTCCCATTTGGTGTAAGCTGCAGAATGCACGAAACACAACTTAATTTATGTTGCTTGTACAACGGGCACAGATTCGACGTCAGGCATAATAACAGTAGTTCGACAGAACTTGCTGAACATTTCGTTTCAAGCGGCTGCAATTTTGAAGAAGACTTGAAAGTGCATATTCTCAGAAAATATTCTGAATCTGCTCCACTTTCACTTCTCAAAATGTATGAGGAGAAATATGTTTGCGGGTTATTAACATCACGCCCTGAAGGAATGAATAAGATGACAGGAGAATATCATTAAATTTATGCAAAACTATTTGATTAAATATTCTTTCTTTTTCTTTCCTTTTTTTCCTACGTCTTCTTTTTTCTATTTTATTTTCTGTCTTTTTCTTTTCGCCTGCTATAAAATTGTAACTTAAAAACTGATGATGTCAACCATCAACGTGTCGACGCTGGTTGCTCTCGTTCATACTTTACGTTTAAATTTCTGTAATTTTGAATATTTATCAATTCTTATTTTGAACTTGACAAAGACAGATGTACTGTTGAAATATCGTTCAACTAATAGAATATCTTACAATCGAATCGCGTTCTTCGTCTTGACTATCATTATTATTATTATTATTATTATTATTATTATTATTATTATTATTATTATTATTATTATTATTATTATTATTATTCCTTCGTAACACAGTGTAGGTAAAAATGAACCGGAGTCTTTAGTCATCTGTCAAGTTACAACAAGGACCTCAGACAGATAATACTTTCCTTAAGATGTGCGCTGTGCCCAATAAAGCTGCTTTTTGCAAGACATCAATCTTGCATGGAATTTCCAGTTGCCTTTAGAAGTCTTGAAGTTGCAATGGGATTGAGCCCAACACTCCGATTACATCAATGATCTGACAGTATTTGTCTCTCTTACTCAACATGACAATATCCGGCAGACGGTGTTCGATTAAACGATCCGTCTGAAAATCATAGTCCCAGAGTATCGTTACTTTTCCATCCTCCTGCATAACTTTACTTGGTACATGCTCATATCGGTTCTCTGTTACTTCATATTGGTATTCACGGCATAAGAGCCAATGAAGATACACACATTTTATCGTGGTGGCGCTTGTATTCTTTTTGTGCAAGGCTCTCTCATCCTCTTACCAAGTGGCTCACATTTTCCACACTCTGTCCACAGAGTTTGCATTTCTGGGTGTCAGAAGTTTTATAGATGTTATACTTCACTGAATTGGTAGCGAGAGCCTGGTCTTGTGCAGCAGTGATTAGGCTTTCGGTGGTACGCTTCAAATCATCTCACTCAAGCCATGCCCACGATGCTGTATTATCCTTAACGTCTTGTGCATTCCTTTCAAACTGTCCATCTCTTCTCATTTCAAGAAGGTCTTCTTTTCTCTTCTCCTCAGCCCTTTGGTTAAAATCTTCCTGGCCCATCATTTAATCTGCATTTACACCCATATCTTTCGCGGCATATTGCAGCAAGTCTTCATCACTATTTTTCAAATACTCGGCAAGCATACTCCTTTCTATCCTTATACAATGGTCTATACTAATTAGTCCTCTGCCACCATTCTTTCTTTTCATATACAATCTGTTTACGTTTGCTTTAGGGTGTAGCGCCCCATGCAGCAGCATCAACTTTCTCGTCCTTCTATCCAGTGTTGATATTTCTTCCTTAATCCATTTGAGGATGGACGCACTATATCTGACCACCGCAGCTGTCCAAATATTCATTATTGCGGTAATTAGATATTGGAAATCAGGTTGGAGTTCAACACCATCTTCACCCATTTTTGATACGCCTCGCTGATCTTGACTTTCATTTATCTGTGTAGAATGTCATCCAGCTCCAAAATCCCTAAATATCTATACCCAGCCATAGTCTTTCCTGATAGTAACCGTAATTCTCTTCTCTCTTTTCATATTAAGTACTGAGCATTTGGTAATCCCAAATTCCATACCGATGTCCCTACCACACTTCTGGACAGTTTTGATTAAGAAATCTATCTGTTTTTCAGATTTTTCAAACAATTTCAGGTCATCCATGAACAGAAGATGGTTCAATACAATGGTGGGTCTTTCTTCCTACATTGGTAACCCATCTTAACTTTTTTAAGTGTCATTGTTGTGGGTATTAGTGTAATTACAAATAGTAACGGAGAAATCAAGTCAGCTTGGAAGATTCCCCTTTTAATACTAACTTCTCCAAACAATACATTACTTGAGTACAATTTGGTTTTCCACTCTTTCATGCTAAGCATCAGAAAATTTGTGATGTTGTCAGCAACACCAAACATCTACAGGCATTCAACGATTCAAGAATTAGGCATTATATCATATGCCTTCTTAAAGTCATTCCAAGCCATAGACATGTTTGTATGATGTTTTTTTCAATGCCCCAAAACCGTTTTATCGATGACCAGGTGATCCTTGGTACCCTGAGAACTCTTCCTACATCCTTTTGTTCCCTTGGTAGTATTTCTTCCTGTACCAGGAAAGCATATGTCTTTGCCGCACATACTCCAGTGATTATCTTCCAGATTATGTTTAGGCATGCTATGGGACGGTAGTTTCCCACAATATTCCCCTTTCTTCTATCTTTCACAGGAAGAAATATTCCCCTTTCTTCTATCTTTCATTATAAGTGTTGTCCTCTCAGTGACTATCCACGCGGGGACTGTACCTTTCTGGACACACTCATTCAATTGGGCTGCTAGTCTTTCATGCATCGCGTGGCATCTCTTCAACCAAAAGCCATGAATCCCATCTGGTCCGCGGGCTTTCCAGTTAGGCACTTTACCCACTTGTTCTTTCACGTCACTCGCGCTTATAACAATATTCCTTTGTTTCTTTTCTCCTTGTAATTCTGTCTTGATAGTTCCTAACTACATTGCATCCCTTTTATGCACCACATTGTCTCCCCATAATCTGCTCCAGAATTCCTTGGCTTAATTTGCCTCAGGAGCAACATTTTCCCTATTGTCTCCTAACATTCGGAAGAATTGCTTCGAGTTATTTTTGAACTATCTGTTCTCCTCGAACAGATAATTCACAAATCTTCTGATCTTCTGGATTTTGCCATGATCCTCTGTTTTAGCTGCTCTATTGCTGCATCAAACCCGTTCTTCCGTAAAATAATAATAATAATAATAATAATAATAATAATAATAATAATAATAATAATAATAATAATAATAATAATTATTATTATTATTATTATTATTATTATTATTATTATTATTATTATTATTATTATTATTATTATTATTATTATTGTTGTTATTATTATTATTATTATTATTATTATTATTATTATTATTATTATTATTATTATTTCTCTTTATCACAGGTTTTGTTGGAGCTCCTGGAGTCTTACATGCGTAGCGGGCTTGCTACCTGAAGCCTACGGTACCATACTATCCATTCTTTTCAGCTATCTAATACTTTCCTGATTATTCTGACCGGGCCAAGGAGGCAAACCGTTTGTAACAGTTTTATTGGGCACTCTATTCCAATTTCGTTTATATTCCTCTTGATGCCTTCTGATACTCTCCCCCAAGGACCCAATAATAATTGGCACTATCTTCAACTTTCGTCATTTTCCATAACCGGGCCAGCCATTACGTACTTAAGAGGGTTGTATTTATCTATCTTTTCGCCTTCCTTCTTGACTATTCGTGGGTCAAAGGGGCATGCAACATCAACTATATAACATATGTGGTGCATCTTGTCCAGTCTGTTAAGCTCTAGTACCTGATCTGTTTGGTTAGGGAAATCCCAGAATATTTTGCTAGTCTTCGACTCTGCCACTCTCTGCGGTTTGTGCTCATACCACGTTTTCCCTCTATCTAGTCCACACTTTTTGCACAGTTTCCAATGCAGCACTTTCGCTATATGATTCTGTCGCTACAACTTATAGTGGTTTTGGGAAGATCTGAAGTTTCTTAAAGGATACAGTTTTTCAAGCGAGCCTATGGAGCATATTTTGACCCGTTAATATAAGGTTTGGTCATAGAAGGATCTTCCATTTGATGTTGTAGCTGATGTTCTCATCCTTAAGTTTCCAGATTAATGCCGAGATGATTGGTGCATGTCTCTTCGCGGCTTGTCTAAAGTTTGAAAGATGGTTCCTGTATCTGGATTTAAATTTTCCTTCCACAGATCCAACATATGTAACGCCGTTGTCATAGCGAGGTATTGCATACTAGCCCAACAGGTAATATAGATTTATCTCTGCATGTCCAGATCTGAGTCATCAGTTGTTTATTGATACAGGGCTTTACACGAGGGAAACATACATATGTGTGTGTGTGTGCGTGTGTGTGTGTGTGTGTGTGTGTGTGTGTGTGTGTGTGTGTGCGTGCGTGTGTGTGTGTGTGTGCGTGTGTGTGTGTGTGTGCATGTGTGTGTGCGTGTGAGTATGTTATATGTATGTTTGTCACCCCCAACCGCTTGGCAACCGGTATTGGTTTAAATTATTTACATTATTTACATTTGACGGATATTTGTCCTCCCTCATCTTGTTTGTTGTTAACACAACATTTCGGCTGATATACCTTCCAGTTTTCATCAGCCCGAAACGTTGTGTTAACAACAAACAAGATGAGGACAAATATCCGTCAAATGTAAATAATGTACATAATGTACATAATCCCTCATCTCTTAAATATAGAACGGTATTGGTTTGTTTGCGTCCCTGTAGATTATCGGTTCGGCAAAAAACTCCGATAGAATATTACCAGACTTGAAATAGATAGACATTGATTTGTTCGACCGAATCCAGTGTGACTGCACTTGAATGACTGAAACAAGTAAATCACATACATACATACATACATAAAAATTGCTCGAAATCAGGAGTAGATAGACAGCCAACAACTGATGAAAGGTTCTTTATCTGTGTTTACTCGTCCTGTTTTCCATTTTTTCTCGTTGTTTACGCATTTAACTCGTTTGTCTACGTATTTC
>NC_142941.1:31741166-31753666 GCF_046866305.1 Octopus bimaculoides | reverse complement strand
AAATGCGTTCTCATGTCTTTTCGAGAGTTTCTTCCTGTTGCTGGTCTAACAAGGCCTTTTATTGCAGCCCCCATGAGGACTATGCATCACACCCAAATATCATCATTGGCAACATGTCTACAGTTTGCGTCCATTGTAATGCAATAAGGTGGCCAGCAGAATCTACCAGTATATGCTGCTCCAATGGAACGGTTAGCTTGCCTCATGTACAAGTCGGTGTCGAATCTTTGAAGTCCAGGCTGCTCGGAGACCATCCAGATTCTAAACACTTTCTTCGGAATATAAGAGCCTACAATTCCGCTTATGAATATTTTAATAATCTTTTCTAATATAAACACAAGGCATGGAATTTTTTGGAGAGAGTGTAAGTCGATTACATCGATCCCAGTAGCCAACTGGTATTTCTTTTATTGACCCCAAAAGGATGATAGGCAAAGTCGAACTACGGAATTTGAACTCACGACGAAAGGACGGGCGAAATGCCACCAAGCATTTGCCCGGCGTGCAACGATTCGACCATCTCTTCGCTTTAAAGTAGTTTAATAAACTTTTCTATTAGAGGTACAAGGACTGGAATTTGGTGGAAGGGAGATAGTTGATTTCATCTGGTACTTAATTTATAGACCCCGAAAAAGATAAAAGGTAAAACCGACCCCGGCGGCATTTGAACGCAGCACGTTAGGTCGGAAGAAATGCCGCTAAGATTCTTTTCCGGCGCGGTCACGTTTCTTATTTCTTTATTGCCCACAGGAGGCTAAACATAGAAGGGACAAAACAAAGACAGACAAAGCGATAAAGTCGATTACATCGACCCCAGTGCGTAACTGGTTCAAACAGCCGCGCTTAATCGTCTCATCTCGATGTTAATATTATTTACATATATCTTATACATACACTAACATTATATGCTTTATAGTATAAACACCACGTCAAAACTATTTCACGCATATTGTTCACTTGACTTTCCTGTAATTTCCCTCTTACTTTAGACTATTTTCTTCGCGTCCTTTGTTCATCATCAGAGGAAACTATGAAGAGAAGATCGAATAGTATGATTAAAAAACCCTTCTATTCTATGTTAAAAAATATATTTGATAATTAAGCTAGACTCAGGCGTGGCTGTGTAGTAAGAAGCTTGCTTCTCAACTACATAGTTTCGAGTTCAGTTCCACTGCGCAGCACCTTGGGCAAGTGTCTTCCACTATAGCCTTGGGTCGACCAAAGCTTTGTGACTAGATTTGGTGGACGCAAACTGGAATAAGCCCATCATATATATATATATGTGTGTTTGTGTGTGTGTGTGTGTGTATGTATGTATGTATATGTGGGTGTCTGTGTTCCCCACACCCCTCCATCGCTTGACAACCGATGCTGGCTTGTTTATGTCCCCGTAACTTAGCAGTTCAGCGGAAGAGAACGATAGAATAAGTTCTAGGCTTACAAAAAATCAGTCTCGGGGTCGATTTCTTCGACTAAATCCCTTTAAGGCGGTGCTCCAGCGTGACTGAAACGAGTAAAGGATAAAAGAATCATAAAAAAATCTTAGTTCAATTATAATTTTATTCATATCTAGAATGTGTTGTAGGAATAATATATTGTTTCTGTTATTTGACTTAGTGCTTTATTTTATGGAAAGGATGGAGGGCAAAGCCGACCTCGGTAGTATTGGATCTTAATGCTCCATAGTAATTTTGTTCGACGCTCTACCGATTTTGCCAATCCATTAAACTTTTCCCTTCCTTTCTCTCCCTGGACGTGTCGTGTTTCAAGTCGATCACATATTTCTTCACAGATTTTTGAAGAAAGAAGATGATTAATGACCCCTAGAATTTGGCTTGTATATATTTTATCGATACTGGGAAGATGAGAGGCGAAATCGATCCACCTTTGTGAGCTTTAAGGTGAGAAAAAATATTGGATCTTAATTAAATAGTCATTGGGTACAGGTATCATTCTACGAGTAGAATATTAGCTTCATAACTACATAGTATCAGGTTCGACCTCAATGAGCGGCATTTTGTGCAAGTGTATCTTACAATAATATCCTCGGGCCAGCTAAAACCTTGTGAGTGAAATTTGGGAGATAGAAAACTATTTGGAAGACCACCAGAGGGATGGACGTTCTTCTTTCGGGATAGGGCGCTAAATCCGACTTCCGGTTTCACGTCACCATTTGGTCCTTGGGTACTTGTAACAGAGACCACTCAGATGGAAGCATTCAGACCAAATCTTCGATTTTAAGAATAACGTCCTACTTCCTTTCTTCCCCCCTGCCCTCCCTCCCTTCCCTCCTTCCTTCCTTCCTTCCTTCCTTCCTTCCTTCCTTCCTTCCGTCCTACCTTCCTTCTATTAACCGGTCGCAGGCTGAAAAAGGGCATGGGCATCGGCCTTCCTCCTCTGACTAAACCACAATAAATAAATAAATAAATAAATAAATAACCGTTTCCGGCGGGCCTCAATACGTTCTGCCTTTCTGCCACATCCCATCGGCTGACAAACAATAAGAATGTTTTATTGAATTTATTCTAGAAATAACTCGGGTGAAATATTCATAAAGACTCTTTTGTTCTCAAACAGCAAAACAGAAAAAAGCCAAAATAACTCAACCGAAACAAATGAGTGTAGAAAGCACAATTGCAGGTAATCCATAAACATTTACTTTTCAATCTACACTGCAATTTTGTGTGTGCGTGCGCGCGCGCATGCGTGCGTGTGTTGTGTGCATATGAGCGTGTGCGCTTATGAGTGCGCGTATATTGTATGTATATATATATATATATATATATATATATATATATATATATATATATATATATATATATATATATATATATATACATACATACATACATACATACATATATATATGTATATATATATATATATATATATATATATATATATATATATATATATATATATGCGTATGTGCGTTTATATACGCACATATATATGTATATATGTGGTTTGTATTTTTTTATTTTTGTGTGGTTGAGGTTGCTTTTAATTTTGAAGTTCTTTCGTTTTTGTTTTTATAACCAGTCGCACTAACGTGTGTGTGTGTTTGTGTCTGTGTCTGTGTGCGTGTGTGTGTGCGTGCGCGCGCAATTGTGAGTCATTATTTATGATGAAGACGTGATTGTTTTCCTATCGGCTGATACGGTCTCCCTCTTGTTAATACAACGTAGCTTTACATCATTACGTCAATTTAGTTGTTTTTAAATTAACACGTTTACCATGGTCACGACACTATCACTCGCTCAAAAGCACTGTAGCTCTCAGTAATTCGGTCTTTTGTCGCCATTTTAAAAGATATTTATTATAAAAAGAGATTTCTTGAATGTACAAGTACTTCCTTTCTCGACACTGTACCCTTACTTTGCAACACACTTGATCCATCTTCGAACAAGGATTCTTTATGTTTTTCAGCAGAAGCTTTATCGATTGAAAACTGAGCCATTTATATACTGCTTCTCTCAAGTCATGTTCTGTGACAAGTGAACCGCCTCGAATGCTGTCTTTGAGTGGATCAAACAGGTGATAGTCTGAAGAAGCAATGGAGGATGCTTCAATACCTCATATTTCAGTTCGTTGAAGATTTCTATAATTTAAACAACAATAAAAAGGCGTAAAGCTAAGAGTTGAATTCTAAAAATTCTTTCGTACATAAGCACCTTTTAACTGTGCGCGTGTGTGTGTTAAGATAAGGTTATTATATGAAAGTAAGTTTTAAAATAGCAAGAGAACATTGATACAATGACTATGCTGAGAGTAGAATCAAATTCATTGTGAAGACTGAGTTGAGCAGGATTTCAAGTTTCGTCTATCAACCTTTTTCAAAGGCTGGTCCAACATACCGATGGACAAAGCTTGAAGTCCACGTCAATTCAACTTATCTATCTATCTATCTATCTATCTATCTATCTATCTATCTATCTATCTATCTGTCTGTCTGTCTGACTGTCTATCTATCTGTCTGTCAGGCTAGCTAGCTATCTATGTGCACGCACACACATACACACACACATGCTGATGTGCGTGTGTGTGTATATATATGTGTGTGCATATAAATATGTGTATGTATGTATGTATGTATTTATATACATATACATGGTCTGATGCTTCGCACAGATTGACCTTCATCTCTGCTGTCCATGCGCACTAAGTTTCAAACGTTCTAGCTCACTTCTGCTGTTTACAGCAGTGCTTGGAGGGAAGGTGTGTAGCGTGTGATCGTCGTATTTACCATGACTAAGCTGAGCAGAAAATCCGCATCAAATTTTGCCAAAATCTTGGTGATACCTGCTCAGAGGCCTACACAATTTTTTTCAAAAAGTTTGCATCGTTCTTGACACAAAGAAATCTTGTGCAACTGAAACCCGAGTGTCCTTTTGGTCAGCTGAAAGCAGTTTTGGCATACCCAAATCTTCAGTGATACTGGACTGAACTGAACCGTAACTAATCTACACATCCTCTGATAACTCACGGATGGTGATTCGACGATTTCCCCTCACAGCTGTACGCACATCTGCGATGTTTTTCTCAGTTCTGCTAGTTGCAGATCTCTCAGAACAATCGTCAATATCGACAGTTTATCGACCATCTTGGAAACATATGAACCACTCGGACATTTCTTTGCGCGTCATACACTCCTCTCCATACACATTTTGCAACTTTGCGTAGGCCTCTGAGTAAGTATCGTCATGAGAACTTTTTCTGTCATTGTCAATGCGACGATCACATGCTACACATCTTCCTTCCAAGTACTGCTGTAAATAGCGAAAGCGAGGTAAAACGTTAAAAGTTAGTGCGCATGGACAGTAGAGTTCAAGGTCAATCTATGCGAAGCAGCTTCACTCTGCGTGCTTTAGCTTCGTTACTATGCCAACAGTCCTGATGCTTATTGATCATATCTCGTATATATATATATGTATATGTGTGTGTGTGTGTGTGTGTGTGTGTGTGTGTGTGTGTGTGTGTGTGTGTGTGTGTGTGTGTGTGTGTGTGTGTGTGTGTGTGTGTGCGTGTGTAATAATATATATATATGTATATGTAATAATATATATATATATATAATAATTATATATATATATATATATATATATATATATATTTACTATTATTATTATTATTATTATTATTATTATTATTATTATTATTATTATTATTATTATATATATATATATATATATATATATATATATATATATATATATATATATATATATATATATATATATATATATATATATATATTAGAAATGATCTAACTATAAATCTCACAGAGAGAATTAAGCAGCAGTGTTACGATAAAGCGGTTGTATACTGTCAACTTAATGTGACAGTATACAACTGCTTTATATATATATATATGTTATTATTACTTAATTGAACACCACGCATCCATTTCCAAGTGTGTATATAAATATATATATATATACATATATATATATATATATATATATATATATATATATATATATATATATATATATATATATATATATATATATATATATATATATATACGGATATACTTCTTTGTATATTTTAAAACTAGTTGGTACAACTGGTTATGTTTAGCTATTCGATAAATAGAGACCGATTAAATAAGTATCAAATTCAAAGAAGCATTGGGGATAGTAATAAAAGTTTGATAATGGTGCTGCACCATGGCCGCAGTCAAATGAATAAAATCAGTCGAAAGAAATATGTGAAGTGACATCTTTTTGTTGTTGTTGTTGTTATCACCTAGCTTTCATCAAAGAACTTCCAGCCACGACAGTTCCATCGAATCCCATCTATTTTATATGGACAGTGGAAGATGTTAGCTGGTTCGAGTGACCATGCAGAGGCTCTCTCATTAGCTCGCTTATCTATCTTGTTTCTTATACATTGTTTGTGGGAGTTGTTATTGTTGTTGATGGTAACCATGATATTTTTTTTTTGCTGTTACTGTTCATGCTGATGCTGATGATGAATATATTTGGATGTTGTTGGTATTATTGTTATTCGCAGCCACTTTCACATGGCTGTCCGTTCGAGCGGACTCTACTGCGATTTTTTTAATCCCAAGAGGACATCTCTAGCCGGTTATTTTCGCTAAATCCCAAGTCTAATCAATTTCAAGTAGATTTATGAACTAAGGCTATCCAGTCGTGACCCCACCACCCGTCTCTTAGGAGTATTCAGGCGAATGGTGAATGTGTTCTTTTTATTTTTTTGAGATGGTAGTATGAGTGATTCAAGGAAGATTTCTTTACTATTTCTAGCACTTAAAAGCATCCTTCACTTTTATAACACAAGAACTAATTGTGATAGGTTGAATCAATTTTATCGTTAAAATTTCATGCTGAAAGGCGTGATCATTCCACCTTTTCGCATATCTTGGGCATTGTCCAATATAACTGACCTTTGTTGAGACAGTTGTGTGTGGTTTGAATAAGATTTGGCTGCTATTTTTAGCAGATGGAGTAACCACGTAAAAGATCATAGTTTTAAGGGTGTTGAGGCTTGGTGCATCTTGAAACACCCTTGTAGTTTCTTGAGCTGATTAAGAAAGATTACTTGGAAACACGGTTTCGGGTTCAGTCCGACTGCGTGGTATCTTGGGCAAGTGTCTTCAACTATAGCCCTGGACTAACCAATGCCATGTGAGTGAATTTTGTAAACGGAAACTGTATATATATATATATATCTTGTATATACATATATGTATATATATTAAGAGAGAGAGAGAGAGAGAGAGAGAGAGAGAATAGAAGCTGAAAATGCACTGAGAATAGTTAAAATATTTAGGCAACAAAATATTTTAACTATTCTCAGTATATTTTTACTTTTATTTCTCCTATATTTCTACCCGTGTGGAATAAAATAACTTTGTCTTATATATATATATATATATATATACGCATACATACATATACATGCGTGTATCCACGTGTGTGTTCCCGCTTGTGATGGTGTTTTTGTTCGTATTTGAACCCAGCTACCACTTGACAGCCTGGAAAAAGAGACCGATAGAATAAATATCAAACTGATGTCAAATTAGTCCTTTAAAAACCCTGCAAAGTGCTGTCCTGTTATAGCAGCAATCTAATGGCTGAAACAAGTAAAAGATAAATTGATTATGCTTGTGCTACAGGTTTACGATATCACTCTATTGTTAAGTTGCTAAATAATGCTTTGTAATGTTGCCTGCTGCAAATGCATGCATAGTTATCTTAGAGCAGAGTGCGGTGTTGGTGTGGCCAATATAATATAAGTTATTGATGAAGTTTACAACTTCCATATTTACAATGAAAATGGTACATCACATTAATCATTGGCAATTTTTTTGTCGAGATGTCTTTGCTATTGAATGTAGTTTTGTTAGACATTTATTTTACAGTGAAGATGAGCAAGGTTTGATCTCTAGAGTGGTTACGTGTTATATTGCAGTATATCAATATATTATATCATATCATGTATCTATGTATGCATGTATATATATATATGTATATACATGCATGTTCGTGACTGTGTGTGTGTGGATGTGCGCGCGTTTCATGTGTGTGTGTGTGAATGTGCATGTGTGTGTGTGTGTGTGTGTGTATATTCAGAACGATTTAATTAGTTTTACACAATATGTCTTTCTCAGATGTCGATACTATTTTGTCATCATTGAAATATGATACGTTCATATATACACAGCCGTGTTTTTGAATGTGTGTGCGTCTGTGCGTATGTGTACATACACGTTTGAATATATGTATTATGTATTATGTTTGTATTATGTATGTATATACATTAATTATATGTGTTATGTTTATACATATAAACATAATACTTATATATATATCAGTATGTATGTATGTATGTAAGCTTATGTGTGCATACATATATGAGGAATTGTCTGAGGCAGATGGAGTATTTGGTGTTTATGGAAGGAGGAGGTGAAGTCAACTTGGAGTGGTAATTGGTTGGTTAATAAAAGATAGAGGTGGTAAAGGTGAGGGAGGAGGCGATTGATTGCAAAAGAGATGTTGGAAAAGTTAAATATGTGTCTGCGTGTCCACGTGCTAACATGTATGCGTGTGAATGTGTGTCCAAGAGAGAAAAGGAGCGGGAGGAGAGAGCTAGAGAGAAAGGGGGGAGAAAAGGAGAAAGAGAAAGGGGGAGAAAAGGAGAAAAGGAGAAAGAGAGAGGTGTATGGGGGAGAATGACTGAATGAAATTATGAAACTCAGATAAAAATCTTTCAGTCAACATTTCTTCATGTCGTTCCACTTTTCTAGTGTGGTGGTGGAGTAGCAGGATTGGTCATGCTATTGATTGGTATAAATCGATTGACTTACTCTATGATTGTATGATAATGTGTATATATGTTTTTACATACTCACACGCACACATATATATATATATATGTATGTATATGTATGCATATGTATGCATATATATATATATATATATATATATATATATATATATATATATATATATATATATATATATACATATAAGCATATTTATATATATATACATATACATACATACATATGTATATATGTATATACATATATATGTACATACACACACATATATATATACATATAAGCATATTTATATATATACATATACATATATATATATACATATACATACATACACATGTATATATGTATATATATATATATATGTACATACACATATATACATATATATTTATTCATGCATATGTATATACATATGTGTATATATATATATATATATATATATATATATATATATATATATATATATACATATATACATATATATGTATATACATACATACATATATACATACATACACACATATATGTATATATGCATATGTATATACATATGTATGTATATATATATATACACATACACATGTATACATATAAGCATAGATACATATGTATATATATACACACATGCACAAATATGTATGTATGTATATATACACACGAATGGAGTGAGGAAGAGAAAGAGGAAAAGAGACAAGGTAAGGGTAGTGAAGTGTTGGAGAAATGTCAGAAAAGAAATTGATATAACGCATGCGCACACTAAAACACACGCAATCCTATATAATTTTGTAATTTTATGTATATTTATATAAAATGGGAAACAGCTCTTTGAAGTCTGTCGTATTGAAAACGTGACTAAAACATTAGCATGAAATAAACCCTCTGAGATTTTGAAATTTATGGACATTTATAAAAACGATTTTATCATTGAAACTGTACAAAAATTCTACAAAATGTTAATAATTGGATCTGAATTAAAATTCCACAAGGATCTATTTTGTTTTTCATAGTTCTTTGCTGCATAAAATAGGATGAAACACTCACGGAGATGATAAGCATGGCTATGTGAGTATGAAGTTCGTCTTACAAATACGTGCTTGGCACCTCTTAAGCAAGTGGCATAGGCAGTGATGGTCGTCCGGAGTAGCCCTTAAGTTGCAGACCTTAAGTCTGCCATGCCCATCTGTTTCCTATACACGCTTATACAGCATACCCCAAAATGCCACCCCCATAAAAGCGCCGGCTGGTGCTATATCTTCGAATGGCCCAAAGTAAAATATGGTACACAGAGACAATTTGGGAAGTCTGCCTATCTATCTATCTATCTATCTATCTATCTATCTATATATATATATATATATATATATATATATATATATATATATATGATACACGTTCATACGTGCGTATACGTACTTTTAGGAATGATGAATCTCGAATCAGATAGCGTGCAAAATTCTTAAGACGTACACATTCTTAACTCGTCAACTACATAGAATTATCGCTAAGAAAAAACTACACACAAGATAGACACACAAGATACACGCGCGCTCGCGCACGCACACACACATACACACATGCACACGCATATATAATAGCAGAATAAAACTAGAGGTTTGGTTACAAACCTTTTTATTAAAACATCATAAATTACATAATCTTTACACAAGTTTCTCTAGCGGATTTAGTATGCCGTGCGTTTGTGCGCGTGTGAAGGAGGCGGGGAAGGAGGTGTACAAAGAAATAAGCAGCAGATTCTTTTTCAAACACTACATTATGTTAAGTTTGAACGTTTCTTACGATCTTTTCACATATTCTTATTACTTTTTACGTTTGGCTAAGAATCATAACGTTTTGGTTTTAGGCTTTTGTTTTAGTGGTATAATTACCCATTTTGTAAACGGAGTGCAGCTGGTTCTAATAGAATTCGATATGTGTATGTCTTTTTTTTTTCTTTTTAGTGACAATTGCATTTGTTGTATGTAAGTGACTTTGTCTTATTAGGATATCTCTTATTAATCTAATTAAATCTTGGGAGAGGCATTATGCCGGTAATAAACACACGCACTGGTTCAGTCCTAGACAAGTTACTGAAGAGATTGCAAGAGTGCAATGAAATGATTTAACAAAAAACTAAATACTGTTTATAAATTAATAAAGGACTGAACCAGTGCGTGTGTTTATTACCGGCATAATGCCTCTCCCAAGGTTTAATTGTATTTCTTTCAACACACGTATCCACATTAAGAATCTTGCTCACGAAATAGACATACGAAATATTTTATTAATCTATCCATTAGGATATCTTTTATTAATTAATGTCTATTTTACATGCAGGATTTCATTATTTAAGTCTTCAATAGAGGAGAGTGGGTTGGTAAAGATACTGTCTGTGGTGGTGTCGGATTGGAGGATTTAGAATGCATACAGGATAGTACACTGGGGGGGGGGGAGGTAGAATCGAGGAGTGGTAAGTGTGAAAGAAGCGAAGGCAATTGTGGATAGAAAGACGGAGGAGAGTTGGAAGTGCAGTAGACTTCATGAACGGGTTAAAGTGGTTTAAACCAAAGTGGTGAGGTATCTACCTCGAGTGAAGTGTTGGAGTGAATTGAGGTCTCAAAATCATGGCTGCGACTATAAAGATGACAGTGGTGTAGAATTGTAAGTGGCGGATGGAGTATTTGGTGAGGGTGCAGTGGAAGGAGATGAAGTTCAGTTGGAGTAGAAGTTGCTGGTGTTTATAAAAGGTGGAGGTTGTGAGGTGAGGGAGGAGCGATTGATGGCAACAGAGGGGTTCAAAATGTTAAATATTCACGGCATGGTTAGTTGCTATAAACAATTCATATACAGTAATCTGAAAGGAAAATATAATAATACAAGGTGAATTCCGAAAGTTTTCAGATTTTGGGAATGAGGCAGTTATAACTCTCCTACATTGTTGTAATTTTATTATATCATTACTATACATCTAATAACCTGTCCTGCCAACATTTGTTATTCCAGAATGAAGGAGATGGCTGTTACAGCACTTTTAGCACACCCTACTAAATATTGGCTTCAAATTTTGGCACAAAGCCAGCAATTTCGGGGGTGGGGCTAAGTCGATTTCATCGACCCCAATACTTAATTGGTACTTATCTTATCGACCCTGAAAGGATGAAAAGCAAAGTCAACCTCAGCGGAATTTGGACTCAGGACGTAAAGACGGAAGAAATGACGCTAAGTATTTTGCCCGGCTTGTCACCATCCTACCAGCTTGTCACCTTACGCTCTACTAAATATTGCTTGTCGAAGCTGACCGGTTTATAGAATGCAGTCGGGAAGTGAAGACAATTTGGAAGCTCGCTGAGCAATGACGATTGTATTGAACTGAGCAAGAGCACTATAGAAACTTATGAAATACCCCAGACTGCTTACGGATTAACTTGTATGAGCCAAGCATGTTTTTTTGCTGACACAAGAGGTCAAACAAAGCAAGTCTACTGGGAAGCTCATAATGTTCTTCTTTTCCGACAACAAGGGCATCATCTGCAACCACTAGCTTCCATTAAGCCAGACGGTCAACAAGAAGCATCTTGTGTAGGATTTGAGAGAGCTGGGGAAGAGATTCCGTCGCAAAAGGCCAGATCATCTGCATCAGGACATTGCACCAAACCACAATTCCATCTTAATAACCGACTACTTGACAGAGATGGGCATCAAAACTATTTCTCACTCTTCCTATAATCCAGATCTTGTTCCCTTTGAGTTTTGGCTGTTCCCAAGCCGAAGGAGAAGATGAAGGAGGCCGTAACAAAGGAGGACTCCCATGGGGCCTTCATGAAGTGACTGGAACGCTACAGGTACATTGAAATCATGGGAGTTTTCTCTGAAGGAGATTAGTGTTTTGTACGTCTTTGAAATTAATAAACGTCTCTCCCGAAAAAGTCTTAAAATGTCTGGAATGTAACTTGTACATGAACAAGTTCAACAGGTAGTGTCCACACAGGTAAAACATCACAAGGGAGATGTCTGTATAGATACACATACACACACACACACACACACACACATACATACACACACACACACATGTATGTATGTATGTATGTATGTATGTATGTATGTGTGAGTAGACAAACGAATGAAAGTGGAACTCAATACATTTGGTAGAAGTTACATTGAGCTGAGTCAAACATATAAAACAGTA
>NC_142941.1:31643666-31733666 GCF_046866305.1 Octopus bimaculoides | reverse complement strand
CCTACACACACACACACATATATACACACACAAACACATATATATAGCATCAGATATAAATACAAACAACATATACCCATGTATACAAATACATACATACATATATATATATATATATATATATATATATATATATATATATATATATATATATATATACATATATATATACAAATATATGATCATACATACATATGCACACATATAAATGGATACATACGAGTACAAATATATACGCACTTAATAAAATTTTTTAAGCACATATTTAGATGAATGTGTAGAAGATAAAACACTCTCACATCTTTCATTAAGTAATTTCTTCTTATATGTTAATATCTGATATAATTCATCTACACACAAGTTACATCTAGCATCATTAATTTTGCACGATCTAGCATGGCTAAGTATTTTCCAATTTATGTCGTATAATTTCCTACTATCCTTCAGTTTCCAAATTAATTTACTCAGACTAGTACTGTTAAACCTATCTCTATTCCTAAAAGTGTAATCAGTTAAGTAAATAAAGAACATTTTTGTTAGGTTTCTCTTCATATTTATTACGGGAATCTCTCTCTCCGATAAACTAAATAAAGAACATTTTTTGTTAGCTACTTGAAACAAATTATTTTTTATATCATTAACTTTAAATAGAAGAGAAGAGTTGTAATATATTACCAATATAATAGTATATTGTCATTTATATTTATTCACACGTTTTATTACAGTCTCCAGATTAAGTAAAATCCTGATACTTAATTTATATAACTATATATTGTTGTTGTATGTTCTTATAATAGCCAAAGATTATCTTCGACCTAATCGAATTTGGATTAATATTATTTGTGATAATTAGAAATATATTTCGATAGTTGTAGATTGTATTTACTTAACTATTTTGTTCGTTATAATTTTGTTTTTTAATTGTAATTGTTATGTTGTTGAAAAGTTAATACTCACAATCATAATATATAGACATTTGAATTGATTTTTTTTCCAATCCAGCCGTCCTTTCACACAGAATGTCGTCTGTCTGAAGATACTTATATAAGTGGAGATGTATTGTTTATAAATCAAATAATGTATAAAGTCGAAACAAATTGTTGGCTATTTTGGTTTTTTAATGATTTTTAGGTTATCTTATATTATATTATATTCATAGCATTTTATGTTGCATTAGATAACATAAATAGATTATTGGATTGTCAATTAGCACATACACACACACACATAAACACACACACACACACACACACACACACAAATATTGTATTTTATTCTTAAGTTGTAGTTACTTATCTCCATTATTGGAGATCGTTTCAACCCCAGGACATGTTTTAAGTGAAGTACTTATTCAGTCGGTTTCTTTTCTGGTTGATTCACTAGTTTACAAGATCTAATCAAATTTTCACAGGTTCTCAAACGGTGAGAGTCAAACATGAACAAACACACGTACACACGTGTGCGCGCACACACATACTCACGCACACATACATGCAAGCATACACACATTTTCTCTCTCTCTTTCCCTGTCTGTCTCATAAAATATATACACATATACATACATACATACATACATACATACATATATATATATATATATATTTTTTTATATATGTTGGGAATAAATGATGGATTTTTTTCCCTTATGAGGTTTTTTTCACGCTAGCTACTTGATAAATGCTTGTAAAAGAATTCATCCTATTATTGAATTTATATATATATATATATATATATATATATATATATATATATATATATATATATATATATATATATATATATATATATATATATATATATATATATATATATATATATATATATATATATATATATATATATATACAAATATATGTGTGTGTGTATACATGAAGGCGCGCGCCTGAGTGGTTAGGGTATTCGGCTCACGATGATATGGTCGTGAGTTCAATTCCTGGCGACGCGTTGTGTCCTTGAGCAACACACTTTACTTCCCTTTGCTCCAGTTCACTCAGGTGGCAAAAATGAGTAGTACCTAGGTCGGCCTTGTCAAATTCTGCGTAACGCCGAATCTCCCTGAGAACCACGTTAAGGGCACGCGTGTTTGTAGAATGCTCAGCCACTTGCACGTTAATTTCACGAGCAGGGTGTTCTGTTGATCGGATCAATATATATGTATGTATATATATATATATATATATATATATATATATATATATATATATATATATATATATATATATATGCACACACACACACACACACACACACACACACACACACACATATATATATATATATATATAAGACGGGCTTCTTTCAGTTTCCGTCAACCAAATTGACTCACAAGGTTTTCGTCGGCGCGAGATTATAGTAGGACTGAACGCGGGACCATGTGGTTGGGAAGTAAGCTTCTTACCACACAGCCACGACCGTGACAACGTGTGTGTGTGCCGAGAGAGAGAGAGAGAGAGAGAGAGAGAGTGAGAGAGTGAGACAGAGACAGAGAGCGACGTACATATATATCATATATTCATGCATACACATGCATACATACATAGCATAGCATAGCATAGCATAGCATAGCATATAAATAGTATAGTTTATCAACGAGATATTGCGTTCCTTTTAACTGGAGCTGTTAATTAAGTGAGATGATTCAATTCCCTGAGCTGGCATACTGCCAACATCGGAGTAGTCTCATAGGACGGGGGCGGGACGAAAACGCGGCGGTGGTGCTGGGGTGGAGGTGGAGTATTTCATTATTGTTTTTTCTTCGCTCATCCTTGAAATACAGCTTTTATTGCTGCATATGTACAGGTCACAAAGCGTCGAACGTATATACTCGCATTGCACACTAACTTTCAACACTTACTACACACAAACGCACAAGCACATAGAAATGAACACATGCAAACACACATGTACACACACTAATACACACACATACACTAACACACACTCACAGACATGCGTGCGCGCGCACACACACACATAAACACACACACACACACACACACTCACTCACATACTAATAAACGCATGCGCCCGCTCACACATTCGCACACTAATGCACACACGTATGTACACACATGCACTGACATACAGTGAGACACAAGCACACCCTCTTACTCTCTCTTTCTTTCTCTCTCTCGCTCCCTCTCTCTCTCTCACTCACACGAACACACACATACACAAATGTATAAATATTTGTATATGTACATAATAATAATAATAATAGCAACAATAATATATCATATATAGCTCTACTTTACACCGCCATATTTGTACACGCACACACACACGCATACGTATATTTACAAATATTTTATTGATAGATACATACCCTGAAATACAAAATATCCATTTACATGTGCATATACATAAATAAACACGTGTCTATATGTACATCGCTCTCTCTCTCTCTCTCTCTCTCTCTCACTCTCTTTCCCTTTCTTTTCCTCTCCCCTCTCTTTCTTTTTCTTTCTGTTTGTTTGTCTCTCTCCCTCTACACACACACACACACACACACACACACACACACACACACACACAGAGGTACGTATGTATGTATGTATGTATGTACATATGTGTGTGTGTGTGTGTATGTATTGAGTCAAAACTTTTACAATATTTGGATAACTTAAGGCGGGGAGCTGGCAGAATTGTTAGCACGCCAGGCAAAATGCTAAGCGGCATTTCGTCCATCCTTACGTTCTGAGTTCAAATTCCGTCTAGGTTGACTTTGCCTCTCATCCCTTTCGAGGCCGATAAAATAAATACCAGTAGAGTAATGGGGTCGATGTACTCAACTTATTCACTCCCCCGAAATCGTTGGCCTTGTGCCAAAACTTGAAACTAATATTTGAGTAATTCATTTATTTTATTTGTCATGTTACAATAAAAGCAGCCTAGAATTCAAAGTAGAGGCCATCGTGTTGCACTGTCTGAAGCCACCTCTCAGTCAGATCTTTGATCACACTCTGATACCAGTTCTTGTCCTACGAGTTCCACCTCCACTTGATCAATGAAGCGTCGCGAGCGCCGGAATTTTTGCAATATTTTTGTAACTTATTTGTTTATTTAATCCATTATTGTTTTTTTCCCCTGGAGTTTTCACATATTGTTGTATTTTCTAGTTTCTCACCTTTTAGACGAATTTTTGGGGGAGGATTGAGTTTTCTTTATTTTCGCCAGTTTTTGTCGGTGTTGGCTATGTTATCACACCGAATGCTTTTCCAATATGTATGTTTGCGTTGACTCAGGAGTTTATTCCAGGGTTGTGGTTTCATTGGACTTTGCTTTTGCGTAATAGCTCTTGTTTCTTTCTTGCAAATGAAAACAAAATATCGAAACATCTAACAGACCAAAATTGCTATAAGGAAGAAACAATAAATAAGAAAAAACAATGATGAATAAAATCAGAACATTAATTACCAAATACCCGGACTCCTTCACAGATAAAGAAGTAGAATACTTATGTGACTCTCAAATAAAAGAGAGAACTTTCCACGGATTACCACAAAACCACAAAAGCTCGGAAATACAGAACGCCATAAGTGAACAGAATAACCAATGCATAAAAATACTAAGACCCACTGATCTCAAATTGAGGCCAATAGTTGCTGGGCCTCAATACCCAACACATCAACTAAGTCATCTTTTAGATATGTTCCTTAAACCCTTATGTTCATTAATAGCATAATAGATTTTCTCAAATGCATCCCACCTACTGCCCCAGAAGGAACTATCCTTACCAGCTTTGGTGTTAGTAACCTTTATACTTGTTGTGGAAGGATTCCGACTACCTTCACGTGACTAAAAGTAGAGTGAGGCATTTCTATTAAATAGACAACTGTCAAGTCGTCAGGAGTTCGTTTTGGTAGCAAATCATTGTGAGCCTTCGATATAGAGCGTTGAGTCTTGTGTAATAGTAATAGTAGTGCGTCGTGTATATACTTTCTTGTCCCCTGCTTCGTTATATTATATATTCAATGCAAGGATATAAAAGTGGCGACGAAGCTTGCGTTGGACGATTAAAATGTTGTTTTTTAAACTTTTTTGGTACGAAACACCCCAAAAAATCGTTTTAACATGGAAGACTACTCGACTTCCGTGGGGCACTTGCAACAGCAACAACAGTTACAGCAGCAGCAGCAGCAACTACAACAAAAACAAAAACAACAGTTGCTGGAATTAATGTTGAATGAGTCTGAAAATACTTCAGGTTCGTACTGGTCAGACAGCGTAGCAAACTCAATTGAAGAATTCAGCTATAATCCGGAAGGGATTACCTTTTCTGTATATTTTCGTAGATACGAAGAAATTTTGAAAGAAGAATGTAAAAGCTGGTCCGACGAGAAAAAAGTATGACTACTTTTAAGAAAGTTATCCCTGCCGAACAAGAAAAATATAGTAATTATATTCTGCCGAAGAAACTAGGTGAGATTTGTTTCGATGAAACAATATTTTATCGAAAATTTTCAGTGAAAGAAGTTCCCTGTTCAATACTCGTTGGCAATGTTTAAATTCGGTCAAAAACGATGATGAAGATTTCGTCACCTATGCCAGAGTTGTTAACAGAGCGTGTAAGAAATTCAAATTGAATGAGTTAATCCTGGAGATGTTCAAGTGTTTAATTTTCGTTCAAGGGCTTACTGCAAGCAAAGATGCAGATATACGTTTTCGGATATTAACAAAATTAGAACATGACCAAAGTTTGATTCTGCAAGCAGTAGCAGAAGAGTGTCAGAGAATTATTAATCTACGACATGAAACAAATAAAATTGAAGAGAAAGATTGTTCTCAGATTAAAGTGTGTTGACCGGTAACGAATAAAAGAATAGGCAAAAACATATCAAAACCGAATCCATGTTATGGGTGCGATGGTCTACATTTTAAAAAGTAACTGTCCGTTTAAAAATATAAAATGCTACAAGTGAACTCAATGAACTCAAACGCTTCCTAAAAAACAGAATTACCTCTTAATATTAATAAATAATGCAATTATAAAGGCAATGAAACTGAACATCATGCAACTGAGAACACCTAAGAAGAAAATTAATGAAAATACCATTCCATTTATCAATACACGTAACCTGGGAGTGACCACCATTTCCACACTATAAAAACAAACCTACAAATACTCTTACAAAGCTCCAAAATGAAAAATTTGGTTAATGGAAACCTTATACGAAACAGTAAATGTCAGCCAAAAGGATCTTTAAAGATATCTCACGCAGGTAAATTTCACATCAGAGGATAATTAAAAATTCTCCGTGAAGGACTGTGGAGATAATAGATGTGAAACATGTAACAACTACAACTGGTCCTCATACGAAATTTAAACGTGGATTCTCCTTCCGAGTAAATGCAGATATGAGCTGCAAGACACAAAATCACATATACAGCATAACTTGCTCGAATTTCAAGGATTATATTGGCGAAAGCAACAATTCCTTTTGCCAACGTGCAAGACTTCACAGACAACACATAAGAAATAATTACGCTAGATTCTGCTGAGTAATCATCAAGAAATATATGAAGACAGTAAATTCAAGATTTTTCCCTTCTACAAATGCTTAAGGTTTGGCCCAAAGAACCAGAAAAGAATGGAACTATATTTTATCAAAAAATTCTTACCTAGACTAAACGTATATATATGAACACATCAGATATCCTTATTAAAATATTCTCTTTACTGTTACTAAAGTAACAAAAACAAAAATTCATGCAAGCAACCAACACACACACACACTCTCTTACACATACATGTATAAACACACGCGAGCGTGCGCGCACACACACACACACACACACACACACACACACACACACACACACACACACACACACATTTAATAACCTTCCAAAACAACTTTGATAGAATCTATTTTCTACAACTGGACAACTGACAAAACAATGGATAAAGCAAAATTAACAACTTCAAATGTAATCAACTTCAAACTTCTCAGAAAAGGACCCCTTTTTACAGCTGAGAAGCATGACAACTGTCCATAAGAATATAGTATAATTTCAACAAACCCCTTTCTTTCTTTCTTTCTTTCTTTCTTTCTTTCTTTCTTTTCCTTCTGCCTTCCTGTTCTTCTTTCTTCTTGTCTTACTTTTTTCTTTTTTCTCCCTCTAACTAAGCTTCCAAAAATTCAACACACACACACACACACACACACACACACACACACACACACACACACACACACACACACACACACACACATGCACATACAGTAGACCAACACAAATATACATACGTGCAATCACATCTGCACGCAACACATAAGTCCCCTGTTCATTCTCCTACAAAAAAATACCACATTTAGCCTAATATTTTTTCCAGTCAGACAGTATCCAAACATGAACACCACTTACCTTCTGTCGCTGAAATTGTTACTCATTTTTTCTCTCTCACCATCCACCATTTCCTAGTTTTTTCTTTTATCCCACTACCTGAAGAAGAGCCAACGTCCGAAACGTTGTAACTATTAATTCTTTCTTTTGTGTCGATCATCAAACCGATTTGATTGATAGTGAACTTATCCCATTTTTTTTTTGTCTATTGTATTTTACTTTTTGTCTTTCACTATATGTATGTGTGTGTACCTATTTGTGTATTTGTGTACGTGTGTGCACATGTGTTTATCGACCTGCTATAAACAATTCCTTGGGTGTATTTTTTCCACAGTTTTATATCAGAGGCCACGGGCCTATGGAATATTAGCCGATTCAGAAAATAAAAGAAAGGAATGATTAGAAGAGAGAGGGAGAGGGGGGGAGAAGAAAAAGAAATGGGAGGAAAACCTAAATCTGGTGAAATAGAACACACACACATATGCAAATACACATAAATACATCATATATATATATATATATATATATATATATATATATATATATATATATGTATGTGTGTGTGTGTGTGTGTGTGTGTCTGTGTCTCTGTGTGTGCATATGTATGTGTATATATTAATGAATATATATAATCACACACATACACATAGACACACATATAAGCTCTAATATATTTTACACAAATTCGAAAATGTAATTAACGTATCATATCGACGTAATTATACAATATTTACTGACAATAAAAAATTTATAAATGTATTACTTCAACGGCTTGTAACGCTCTATTGACTTTTTATGTCTGAATGATTAAAAAGAAACGTAATGTATTAATTGAAGTTTGCATTAAATTTCTAGTAATATAATGTTCTGTTTATTAAGGTCGCTCTATGTTATTTAGCTGATCTATATTCTTAACCCCTTTTGTCCTGGGTATGACTTTTAGCTGCATCCTGCAGTGGGGCCCTGGTTCGAGAGGGCTTGGGGAGTATGGAATTAGTCACTATTGTTTCCGGCTTTACCATGAATCGGAGTAGAACTTCTTAGGACCTCAGTTATTGGTTTATTAGCATGTCAAAAAATTGCCTCTGGAAGAAGGTCTCTCACAGAATCTCCAAAGAACCCAGCGCAGATGAGACACTTCATCTCTTTAGCTTCTCGTCTAAGCGAAGGTAACCCCATACAAATCCTTCATCCTCATAATTACTGGGCTCACTGCACTTGTTGCAGAAGACCAATGCAAGTTTGAAGGGTGAAAGTGTCGGACTGGTTCTGTACAAACTAAACCCAATGCTTGCTGCCTTCTAAGTTTTTTGCGTGTTTAAAAATGTTAGGAGAGTAAATCCCTACAGAATATTCTAGATGGGAACTCTATGGTAGATATGAACAATTATATTTTAACCAATATCTGGCATCTCCTGAAATTCTATAGATGTTGCGAATGTATGAGCGGATAGATGGTCGGAGTCCTTGAGGCTAGGCGCTTACTTATGGAAAGAGCTCAAGTACAGCAGAAGTGGTTAAGTTACTGTCTCTACAATACCTTCGAAAAACCCAATCACGTTCTTAACCCAATCGACGAAAAACTCAATCACGGTCTTAACTCTTCTTTCTGTTTAATATGGCTGCTTTGTGTCATTTCGCTTAATTCCTCTTACCTGTTATTGCTTTCAGTCGTTGCAGTAGAACAATGCCGTCGTTACACCTTTAAGGGAATTTCCCCGATTATACTTTGGTACATATTTCATTATACCTTGGTACATATTTCATTATACCTTGGTACATATTTCATTATACCTTGGTACATATTTCATTTATTCGACACGAAATGCAAAATAGTCATTGACGGAAGGGAAGATAATCCAGGGCATAAATGTTGCAGTGTGCCCTTTATCAACTTTCACTTACAACGACAAACTAAACTTAAAGCTACGAAGCCTATGATAGAAGACACTAACCCCAAGTGCAGTGCAGTGGAATGGAACTCACAAACACATGGTTATATAGTGTCCTTCTTAAATACAGACATGTCTGCATTTGTTTGTAATATAAATATTTAAAGAATTGTTTTCCTTATATTCCTCTCATAATTTAATAATCGTATACACGCGCGCACACACACACACACACACACACACACACACACACACACATATATATATATATATATATATATATATATACATGCATACTTACATACATACATACGTACGTATGTATATATATATATATATATATATATATATATATATATATATATATATATATATATATATATATATATATATATATATATATATATATATATATAATCTATTTAGTCACTACTTTAACGGTGGTTATAAATTAGCTAATTAAAAATTGATATTGTTTTTATCGATTTTCTATGCTTAAGAGGTTTCTGTACACGAACGTTTTTAAATGCTGTTTTAATTGAATACAATTTGAACTAACGGAAACATTCACTCATAGCATTATTCTATGGCTATTTGGTGGTAAGCTTAGAGTACAGATAACCTTATTGGTTTATCATTAATATTTGTTATATTTACATCCAAAAGTAGAGCATCTGAGGTGTTAATAGCTCTCGCTTACAGTTTTCATGTTTCGGCATAAAAATATATATTTTTATTCCTAAGAGGTTTCCTATCAGTTAAAGAAGGACTCAGAGAGTAATCGATATAATTTATTGTCAGAAATGTGACGCAAGCGAGTCCAACGACGCTGACTTCAGTGATACAATAATACAAATAATATTTTAAGTGTCGCTAATGAGCTCCAGCGCGGGCCTAATCTTTCGAGTGATGCGTGGGTTTGATTCCTAGACGTTGTGCCTTTGAGTATAGCACTTCACTTCCTACGGAGCTTATGCCGTTGACGACTTTTCTCCATTGTTCTCAAATCTGGGTTGGCTTTTTCCGCTTCTTTCCAGTTGGATCCCTGCTTTATTCAGCACTGACTCAATATCCAGCCGCTTTCAGTAAATATGTTGCATATTTTTTGGTAGTTTTTTTACTTATTTAGTCCCTCGAAGCGTGAGGCATTACTACACAGTTAATGCCCTTTATATAAATGATTTATATATATTTATGAAAAAATGATGAATTTTTTTCATTATGAAATTTTTTTCATTATTTTTTTCATTATGAGGTTTTTTCACGCTGACTACTTGATAAATTCTTATAGAGAATTTATCCTATATTATATTATAAATAGAGTTATTAATATTTCTAAGTCTCTCTAAAGGAGACTACGGCAGCGGTACTGGAAATTAATAGTTATCGCCAAGCCAACATGGCAGTCCCAAAATTAGGACGAAAGCTGCCGTGAATTAGCTCCAAGAAGCCATCGCCTCTAGCTAGCTATGTGACACACGAAACCTGTGTCCTTTATAACCTTCGAACAGGGGAGGTCAGCAGTTTCCCCTTGCTGGTTTGGCATCTGCAGACTAGTTTCAGGGTGTTGCCCCTTGTCAATGCAGAGCAGCCAAGCTCCAGCCAGGCGGCGCTGCTGACTATCTGTTCGAAGGTTATTTATCTAATTTCAGTGGAATCTATCCACTGGTTTTCAGAAATATTTTAGTAGACATTTTTTCTTTCCATCTGTACACACTGTTCCACAACAATCACAGATCTTATTGCTGTTATTATTATTTGTATACTATGTATACTTCCCTTCTTTGTTTTATTGTATGTCGTGTATACTTACATTTTTTTTTACAACTTCATTATATGTAACCCTAACACACACTTTATGTCTCTCTTTGTATTGTCCCCCTCATCCTTCGTCTTGGTGACAAATAAAAGAAATCATCACCACTATCATCACCATCATCATCATCATCATCATCATCATCATCATCATCATCATCATCATCATCATCATTATCATTATTGTTATTATTATTATTATTATTATTATTATTATTATTATTATTATTATTATTATTATTATTATTACTGAAAGGAGAAATATTTTATATGATATCGTGACGGTAATAAAATAGCTTTCATAGCGATTGTTGCTATATATTGTTTCTTATGTAGGCTCATGGCTACACATTCGGCAAAAGTGAGCTGTCACTTATATCAGATCATAGTATCTCGTTGCCACTTAAATTTAACGACTCTGCAATAATATAAGGCAAAGTTGGCATAGGCGTTTGTCAAACGCTCTATCGATTCTGTTAATCCAGTACACGAGTTCTGGGTTTTAGAGGAGTAGGAGAATCGGCAAAGCGTTGGGTAAAATGCCGTACTGTATTTAGTTATGGCTCTTTACGTACTGAGTTCAAACTTCGCCGAGGTCACCTGTCCTTCAACCTTTCGGATTGATAAAACAACTACATCTATTCTCGTTTATCACGGATGTTTGGTTACCAAAAAAATAACCATGTTAAATGAATCAGTGATAAATGAATAATAGGATACATGGAGGAAAATAGGTTGCAAAGTGAACGCAGATGTAGTCATGCTATTTACCAAGAGGAACATTGAGGATTTGACACCCTAAGGGAGAGATGACTGCTTCAGCAGTCGTTGGTGCTAAAATTCAGCTGTATAGCCTTATCTCTCAGTCAGGATTGACACAACCAAACTACTTGTTGTTCTGAACTGGTCAAGGACACAATGTGTCGCCTGACCCAGGAATCGAACCTAATACCAAGTGATTGTGAACCGAACAACCTAACCGCTCGGTCGCGTAACTTTAATACCAGTAATATCCTATACGGCAAGCTGGCAGAAACGTTAGCATGCCGGGCGAAATGCTTAGCGGTATTTCGTCTGCCGTTACGTTCTGAGTTCAAATGCCACCGAGGTCGACTTTGCCTTTCATCCTTTCAGGGTCGATAAATTAAGTACCAGTTATGCACTGGGGTCGATCTAGTCGACTTAATGCCTTTGTCTGTCCTTGTTTGTCCCTCTATGTTTAGTCCCTTGTGGGCAATAAAGAAATAAGTAATATCCGATACGTGATTCAACAAATTTATGGTTTTGTTCCAAAAGTTAAAAAATCAGTACCAATAAACCGGGAAAGCATTAGCATAAATATATTGATTGCTGAGATTCTAATTATGATTACACTTATAGACATTATAGATATTGGTATTTAATATATTGGAAAATGCTGATCAATTGATATCGGTATATTATATTTTGGAAGGTACAGATCAATACTAATATATCTTCCGGCGAGAGAAAAGTAAATAAAACAAATACTGTCAATAATGAGTAAATGATCAAATAATGACACCATAGGCATATGTGTATATGTGTATATATGTGTGTATGTATATGTATACATGTATGCAAATGCATATGTGTGTGTGTCTACGCGCACACATAGATATACGCATGTCTATGTGCGTGCACATATATAAGTATGTATAAGAATATATAAATAAAATATGTACATAGAATACACACACACACACGCACTAATGTATATTCATTATATATATATATTAATGAGTGTATATTATATACATATTTATATATACATATATATGTTTATGTACATAAATTCATGTGTATACGTGTATGCACACGCACACATACACACATATATGCACACATACACACATATATGCACACGTATATATACATACACACAAACACCTACACACACACACACACACACACACACACACACACACACACACACACACACCTCACTTTTGTTCCTAAAAGATAATAATACCTTATAGTTCATTTCAATATGTTCTAGTTGGATGGTATATGGTTTATATAAGTTGATATAAAGATATCTCTATAAACGTCGAATATTTATAGTTCAACCGTGAAATAAAGCAGCTAAGTGGTATATAAATAACATGCCAGAAAGTATAAGCCAGAAGGGAATACGTTATACATAAATGGAAGACAAGAAGAGGCAATAGATACTATATGCATACACGTCACACTCCGAGTTAACTGCATCGGCTTCTGTCTTACACACACACAAACGCGCGCGCATACTCACTCTCTCTCTCTCTCTCTCACATACACGTTCACACGCAGGCAAATACACACACACACACACACACACATGCACACAGACACGCAGGCATACATACACCTACTCGACCGGGCATCGGAAAGTTACCTAGCCGATGATTGCCCAACCTAAAATTTTAGGTCTCCAACCTGCTGAGATGATCCAGAGACAGTCCAGGGCAAGATATCCAGTGCCAATGAGTAGCAAGTTCGGGAATGTGGGAGCGCCATAATCTCAAGTGCGAGCCAAAGATTCCCCAAAATGTTCATTGCCATTCTCTGCATAGCTGGTTTTATATCAGAATGACCTTCTCCTAAAAACAAAAGCTGAGGGGTACCTCACTCCCAGTGGTCTTCAAGCACGCCAGACCCCAACCCGGAATTTCTGAGGGCCTGTGCTGTTGCTAGGTAGTCGTTGAAACTACACTAGATTTATCCGTCCTTTAGGCAGGTCTTGTTACCAGTCCTGCTGGGTTTCTCGCAACCCTCCTTACCATGCAAGCATGATGGGAGTGCCAGTTTAGTCGGTGACGACCCGACTATGCAACAGGTTGTACTGGATTCCATATTACCAGAGAGATCTCACAAGTGATCTGACACATACATACATACATACATACATACATACATACTTTTCTTAGCTCTCCTGTGTGATCCTTCTGTCCGGCATTTGCCATGATAGATCGCTGACCACTACATCTATATTTTTTCTCTCCTTGTTTCTTTCTGTGTTCCTTTCAGCTGGAGAGCGTAGGCTCGAAACGTTAAAGACTTTCTCTATTCCCGAGCGTTATACTAATACATCCATTTGTTGTTTACACTACCTGTCTTCGTCTGTTATTTTTTTCGTAAATTCTCCCATACATACATACATACATACATGTGTGTGGTGTCTTTGTATGTTTGAATAAAACAAGCTTTAGTTCTTAAAGCATCGAAATTGTGATGGTTTTTTGTCAATAACTGATGAGATGTAAGCGTATCCACGTCCTTTGTGTGTTTTTACCGGTTTTTCGTATGGTCCTTCGTCGTCCTCTTGTGCTACATTTTACTTTTATTGTTTTAAGACTGGAGGTAAATATTTCTGTTGTATATCTTCACATCTGAAAGCAAATGTACAGAAATATGCTTTCACATAACAAATATTTCACTATAAAAATATTGATATATGTTTTCACAGAGTTTTACTCACACACACATGCCTTCCCCACAACATACACACAAAACAAATACACACACATGCACAGACTCACACACAGACACACACAAGAGTGAAAGAGAAAGAAAGAGAGAGAGAGAATTCTATATTGCTAAAATGTTTCACATATGAATAAATTTTATTGTATGTTATAGCCATAAGAGGTTTTGCTGTAAAAAATTATATTTTACTGATCCGGACGTATTTTTGCTGTCGTTCAGCTTATGAAAGTAACGGAAAACGGATGATGTAGAGAAGCAATATGGGTGCGTATGGTGGGGGGGGGGGGGGTCAGGGTTTTTTTTAAACAGAAAATAGAGAACATTAAGTTTATATGTCAAGATTGCCACCTATCTGCTAGTCAAAATATACAAGTTATCTTAACTCTAATCTTTAACCACCCGCTGACACTCATTCCAGTTATCGTTACATCATCATCCACCCGCTGACTCCCATCCTAGTTACTATCATCATCATCCACCTGCTGACATCATCCACCCGCTGACATCATCCACCACCTGCTGATACTCATCCTAGTTACCAAAATACAACTGGTCACGTCGACTATGAAATCGCTTGACCTGCTGGAGGTAGTAGTCAAATGTTCCTTAAATATTCTGCCACCTTAAAGAAGGAGATAAAAATGACATTGGGAAAGTCTAGTCCAAGGCCTGTTCTTCATAATGCGGAATGGACACGTCTGAAATACATTTAATCATAGGTCTGTTCGGTCAGGACTGACCTGGTGCCACACAACATTACCAACAAAAGGAAACCAATGATCCTCTATACAGCCGCTTGGTCTTCTACAAACAGCAGCCAAATACTACCAAATCTCAACTTACAGTTGTAAAACAAGAACACTTTGAACAATGTTGTCGTACATACAAGACAAAGTTGTATGGTCATATTTAGAATACCATCTATATATATAAAAATGAGAATGTGTGTCTGTCTGTCTGTCTGTCTGTCGGTCTGTCTGTCTGTCTGTCTGTCTGTGTGTGTGAATCCCTAAAACTCGAGAACTACGCAACCAATTTCATCCAAATTTTACACATGCCTTACTTAGGGTTCCAGTTGTGTTTTAGTCAAAAAAAAATTATTAACTTCTTGCAGAGTTCGAGCACACGGCAACATAATATCTCCTCCACTATTTAAGTATTAAGTGTCAAAAGTGAAACAAAAACACTCATGTCAAATACTTTCACTTTAAAAATGAAACTGTTCCACTAACTGAAACAATCACATTTCGATACTGTAGTGACAGATACTTTCACAGAGAGAGAAAGAGAGAGACAGAAAGAGAGAGATATGTATATGTATATGTATACATATACATGTATATGTACACCATTTCGATACTGTAATGACAGATACTTTCAGAGAGAGAGAGAGAGAAAGAGAGAAAGAGAGAGAAAGAGAGAGAGAGAAAGAGAAAGAGAGAGAGAGAGAGAGAAAGAGAGAGAGAGAGAGATGTATATGTATACATATAGATGTACACGTATATGTATATATATATAGATCTATACATACATGTATATGTATACATATGTGTAGATGTATATATATATATATATATAGATGTACATGTAATATGTACACATATATACATATATACATGCATACAGATATCTATACATATATACACCCATCACACACACATACACATGCACACAAACACACACATTAGTCATTTGTTTTCTTATCCAAAACTACGTCAAAAGTACTGAATGGATCTTTATGAAATTTGGAAATTATATTCTTTGCATAACGGCCATAACTCCCATGAAAATTCATATATTTTTGATGTTGATGAAATTTTAACCCGAACATAACAGATGAGCATTATTTAGAAAATGATGTCACACGTTATCGAGGCTACCATTCTTTCTGGATGTGCAAAAGGGGATGACGTCTTTATTCCAAGAATTCCTCTTACTCCATCAGGAGCAGACATTCCTTTTACATTCAGAAGACTACAATTCCCCCTTCGTGTGACTTTTGCCATGTCCATAAACAAATATCAGGATCAAACACTATCTGTAGCTGGTCTTCTCTTGGAAGAGCCCTGCTTCTCACATGGACAACTGTATGTTGGCTGCTCAAGAGTGGGCAGCAACAAAAAACCTATTTGTATATGCTCCACAAGGGAAAACAAGGAACATAGTTTACAATGAGGTGTTATAATCACAACAGCAAGAAAGTATGTACATGATCACCTTCTTTTACGAAACTTCATTGACTTTCATATATTTATATTGATATACATATATATATACGTGTGTTTGGGTGCGTGTGTGTATATACATCTCTATATATAAAGATGATGCATAGTCTAGACGGCGTTTTTAGATTTCATTATTCTCTTTAACCCGGGCAACGCCGGGTATTTCTGCTAGTTGATTATAAATTTGTCCGAAGAAAGCAGTTCTAGGATTATAGACCAACAATAACAACGACAATAGCTATACAATAGGGATGACATGTACAAGTTTCTTTCCCCTGTCCTTACTTCCATTCTTTCGGACATCCATATAACATCTAAACTTTTCTATCACGTGACTAAAAGAACAACCATTTTTAAACCAATCAGTCAATATTTGGCGTATGTTAATTTCTGCAAATGGCAGATAAGCTTCGCGAGAAGCCATTCCCTACTATATAGCTAAGTTATACAAACGCTCACTAGAATCAACTTAGCATGTATTTTTAACTTTTATCTTTTATTTGTATCAGCCATCTATCATTTGCGTCCGATGAAGGTGACCTGGTTTTGCCTCGCGGACCCATGGCAATTTATGTTATTACACACACCTACGACATCTTGGATCTTTATCATGTATGAACGTGGTTACGGCATAGGTCAAGGTACTCCTGAGACAGCTGTCAACATATGATTTTAACATACTTCCTTTTGCTTACTTAGTTTCTTCGTTCCGTACTCTGTATTTTGTATTCCATGTAAACCAGTGGTTCCCAAACTTGTCCAAACTATCGCCCCTTTTTCAACACTTTTCCCCATCATCGTCTCTGCACCCGTTCCCACGCTAAAAAATATGTTCGATACTGTATTTATTGTGATAAGAAGGCACTTGAAGTAAAATTGTCATTTTTCATAATCTAATCTTAGTAAAGCTGATAGAAACGTAGTTCTGAATAGCATTTTATTTATTTATTTTTCAATAAGCGTGGACATACATGAAATTAATGTGGAGGATGAATTTGGTACTTGGTCAAGAGTTCTTCAATATTGGGCTTTATCGTGGTAAGGCGAAGACACAGGTCTCCTCTCTTCACAATATCCAGGTAGTTTCTCGACTTGTTGAGAATCTGAGACACCACACTGAAACCCCTTTCAACTAAATACGAGGTTGGGAAGGCAATAAAAAACAACTTTGCCTTTTCCCACCATGCAGGAAATTTTTCTGGAATAGTGGACTGCAGCCAAAATTCTTGCTAAGCATGCCGTTTAAAAAAGTTTTCAATTCAAAATCATTTCGCAAGTCAATAGATTTGACAAATCCTGAAAACGCAGTTTCATGTCAGCTTCAATGCTCTTGAGATGCTCTGTGAAAGGAGAAGCGTATCATCAGATGGGCATTCCCCCAGTTCTCTGAGGCTTGGAAATTGACAGAAGTCTCTGTGTCTAATATTTTGCAGGTGAAAGGGCAGTTTTGCGATGAAACCAGAGATGGCGGACTTGGATTTTATGAGGTTGGTTTCATCACCTTGCAGTTGGAGGTTCAGGTTATTGAACTTTACAAGAATGTCAGCCAAATAGGCAACACGAGACTTGATGGCTGCTAGTTGTTCTGCTAGCGACAAATCCACTGACTAAGAAATTAATGATACAGGTAAAGAGCGAGAAAAGGCGAGCAAGGCAGTTTCCTTTATAAAGCCTTCGCACTTATGTGTGCAGTAGGTGTCTCTCAAATTCTTCGTCGTTTTCAAAACACAACTGTTTGAAAAGTCGCGAATTCAACGGATGAGCTTTGATTTTGTTTATAGCCACAATCACGGTGGTCAGAGAAGCGTTTAGACATGGAGTGATGTTTTTCGCAACTAAATGTTGTCGATGGATGATGCAGCGAATGGCTATAATGTTCGAGACCGCTTGCTTGAGAAATGTGATGAAACCTCGGTACCGCCCAACCATAGATGCAGCACCGTCTGTTGCACATGCAAAAATGATTTTCATTGGTATTTCTTTCTGCTTCGAAAATTCCTCCACAGTGCGAGATACAGTGTTCATTAGTATCAGTTTCCATAGTGCGGGCAAACAGCAATTTTTGGTATATTTCTCTCCATTGGCAATAAGGAGAGCAATATTGTAAGAAGCGCCTGGGCCATTATCATTGCTATGTGCCGCAGCAGCAAACGTGTAATCAGTGGCTCGGGAACAAAGTTTGCATAGGTTGTGTAAACCCAGGCCCAATTTTTTTTTCGAAAAAAGTGGATTTTTTCAATGCTGACATTAAAACGAATGCAGTTATAATAATAATTTTTATTATTATGGAGGTCGACTGAAATGTTCATAAGCTGAGCAAGACACTCTCATGGAATGTGACCAAATGAAGTTCATTTTTTAATATAGTTCCTCTTACTGTCCACACACTTCCCTCAGTAGTTGCAGTGCCTGGATCGCACTGGTGAAGAAGCTATCCTGTTGGTCAAAATAGTCATCAACTACAGATAAGACGTCTTCATCACATTGATACTGGTGCCCAGTTTTTCTGGACAGTTGGTCTTGTTAGTCCAACAATTGGATCAATTGTTATACAATTGGATCAATTGTTATACAATTGGATCAATTGACCACATGCAGAAACAAGGTAAAATACGCCAATTGACAGCTAAGTCTAGACAACCATATGGTAAACATAGCATTCGCTACACCTTCATATGAGACATAGAAGAAAGAAGTAACTTTCCTCTCTACAGCCACCAACCACGGAGTACCAAGTATTGCGTATAGGAAGCAAAAAATAAAAATACCCTCCATCTGGCTTACAAAAGATGGTGCACTACAAACATGTGACAAACATCTACACACGACGAGTTACAGGGTACATTGCGTTCCGGAGGGATCTTAACATCATTAACAATCTTTTGCACTCTCATACAAACAGAATGGTTTAAGGCTTTCACTTTCCACAGGGTATGTTTTGTCTGAGATACTAGAAGGTGCAGCTTTTGAGCGCTCAACTCCTACTTATATTCTGAGACGACCTTCCGATATAAGAATGGGCGCAACTCCTTATAATTTAAGATAAACTCGCAAGACTCAAACAGGCTTGGTTTTTTGTCTTTTTTTCTGTTGTGGTATTCAGCATATCAGCAACAATGAAGTACCGCCATAGCTGCAATAAATATATGGAAAGCAACAGCCGCTATTCTCTGCACACTAACATGTGACCACGTTCTTTGTTGAAGTGCTGCGTAATCAATTATTGTCATGATCTTTCTTGCTTTGTGATGCTCAGTATAATACACATTGACAGCAATGAAAGATCTCCCTGTTCGTAGCTTCAAGTATATGGAAGAAGCAGATTAAGCGGGAACAGTTCTGGTCCTCTTGGATAATAATCGGATCAATACGATCATGAATACAAAAGGCTGAAATGGGTTTCTTCCGAATAGTCTTTGGAGATAAGTTACTCTATTGAGGACATCAGAGAGGTGTTCCAGGTAGAGCTTCTACTTCTCCGAATTGGGAGATCACAGCTCCAATACTACGGAGATGTGGTAAGAATGCCTCAGGAAAGAATCCAGGGACAGGTTTTACGGACAAAATATATATTTAAAAAAAACAGGAGGAATCTCCGAAGTAGACCATGAACAAGCTGTTTCGATAACATCCATACGCTCGGTTGGTCACGTTTGGGGTTCCAGCAGGTTCAATTGGAGACGATTGCTTCTGACGGGACCTGTTGGAAGACGGGCTCAAGGACAAATGCTCCGTAACCCTTCCAGGAAGGAAACGGGTAAAAAGATGAGTAGAGATTTACATGCACAAATAATCCACACATAAACACATATACCTATGTATATTGTTTTCGGTGGAGAGGGAAACTCGAAGACATCGACTCCAGTGTTAAAGTGGTACATATTTTATTGCCCTAAAAAGATGAAAGACAGAGCCGACCCCGGTAGTATTTGAACTCAGAAGGTGAAGACGAAAGAAAGGCAATTTGCCCGGCACGCTAACCACTCTGCCAGCTCGCTGCATCTAGGTCTGTATATATTGATTTCAAATTTTGACAGAAGGACAATAATTTCGTGGGAGGGGATAAGTCAATTATATAGATCCCAGTACTCAATTGGTACTTATTTTATCGACACGAGAACAATGAAAGGCAAAATCGACCACGGTGGAATTTGAACTTAGAACATGAAAACGGACGAAATGCCGCTAAGTATTTTTCCCAGAGTGCTAACGATTCTGCCAGCTCACCGCCTTTATATCTGTATGTGTTCATAGACAGGTAGGTATGCACACACACACTCACAAACACGCACACGCACGCGCACACACACACACACACACACACACACACACGCACACGCACACGAACACACATGCGCGCGCGCGCACTCACAGATACATCCGTTGTAGAGTAAGGGTAATTGATAGAGGGAAGAGTGTCTTCTGGACCTCAGGAGACATGAGTCTTTGAAATGCGGTCCTAGCTATGTTAAGGATGTGCTTTTACCAATCTCTTAGAAAATACATCCTACTGTCTTATGTATGTGCATGTGTATGTATAAAGTAATGATGGAGACTTGTAAACGGTGGGCATATACATTAACCATACGTGAATAAAATGATTTTCAAGTCGATTTCACACACATACATGCTTTCATAAATACATACATCCATGCGTATACGTGTGTGTACGTATGTGTGCCTTTGTGCGTGTGTGTGTTTGTTTACCTTAGTGTACGTGTGCTTCTGTGTGTGAGAGTCACTATATACATATAGACATTAAATATGTGTGTATATGTTTAGATGCATGCTCATTCTTCCTCTTTAGCTGGTGAAAAAGAAAATGTAGCTACGGCCCTGGTTTTGTTATAATCTGATTTTAACGAGGCATGATAAGGAGCATGAAGGAATACGAAGGAACAGGTTAAAGTTGATGGCTACATTTTGTTTCTCCCCTTATAGAAGATACAGCAAACTGATTCAATATGAATACTTCTATTAACAAAAATACATTGGGTCCCAGTGCAGTTTCTACGTGATAATGTGCGCGGGATAAACACAAACCAGACGTCAAAGTAAAAATGAAATCATACCCTCCATCTGGATTACAAGAGATGGTGCACGACAAACATCTGACAAACATCTACACGCAACGAGTTACAAGGTACATTGCGCTCCGGACAGATATTAATAACATTAACAATCTTTTTCACTCTCATACAAAGAGAATGGTTGCAAGACTTTCACTTGCCACAGGGTGGTGAGACACCAGAGGGTGCAGTTTCTTAACGCACAGTTCCAACTTATATTTTGAGATATAAGAAGAAGTGCGCAACTCCTTCTTATAATTTACGATAAACTCGCAAGTCTATCGTATGTGGGGGATCAAAGTGTTTGAAGTTTTCCTTTTCTTTATCCATTGTGGTATTCAGCATATCAGCACCAATGAAGTACCGCAACAGCCATAACAAATATATGGAGAGCAGTAGTCGCAGTTCTCAGCACACCATCATGTGACCTCATCGTTTTTAGAGATGCTCTGTAATCAATTATTGTCACGATCATTCTTGATTATAAATAAGTGAATACCTCCTATAATCAAAGACGGCAAAATCTTGTGGTGCTCGGTGTAATAAATATTAACGGCAATGTAAGATCTCCGTTTTTGTAGCTTCAAGTATATGGAAGAAGTAGAATAAGCGGGAGCAGTTTTGATCCTCATGGGTAATAACAGAAAGAATACGATCGCAGATACAAACAGCCGCAATGGGGTTCTTCCGAATAGTTTTTAGAGTTACGTTACTCTGTTGAGTGCGTAGCCTGGACACCAGAGAGATGTTGCAGGTAGACCCTCTACCTCTCCGAATCGGGAGATCACAGCTCCGATTCTGAGGAAATGTGGTAAGAATGCCCCAAGAAAGAATCGATAGACAAGTCTTACGGCAAAATATGAAAACGTGAGGAATCCCAGGGATAGACCATGAGGAGGTTGCTTGGATAACATCCATGGGCGCGGTTGGTCTCTTTGGGAGTTCCAGCAGGTTCTACTGGACAAGGTAGCTTCTGACGGAATCCGATGAAAGATGGGCTCAAGGATTCTACCCCATAACACTTCCAGCGGGTGAAAAAGATGAGTCGAGATTTACATACACAAATAATCTACGCATAAAAACACAAACACCTGTATATATTGGTTTCAAATTTTGGCACAAGCCCACAATTTCGGTGGAAGGGGATTCTCGATTTCATCGACTCCAGTGTTCAACTGGTAATTATGTTATTGACCCTGAAAGGGTGAAAGACAAAGTCAATCCCGGCAGCGTTTGAACTCAGATGGTAAAGACGAAAGAAATGCCGTCAGTCATTTTGCCCAGCATGCTAACCATCTTGCCAGCATGCTAACCGTCTTGCCAGCATGCTAACCATCTTGCCCGCTCGCTGCCGCTGGGCATTATATATTGATTTCAAATTTTGACATATGTCCAGTAATTGCCAGGGAGGGGGCAAGTCCATTACGTCGACCCCAGTGCTCAATTGGTACTTATTTTATCGACGCGGAAAGGATGAAAAGCAATGTAGACCTCAGCGGAATTTGAACTCACAATATGAAGACGGACGAAATTCCGCTAAGCATTTTGCCCGGCGAGCGAACTATTTTGCCAGCTCACCGCCTATATATCTGTGTATGTTGACAGACAGATAGGTACACACACACACACACACACACACACACACACACACACACACACACACACACACACACACACACACACACACACACACACACACATCCACACAAATAAACACACATTTATGTAATGCATGTACCATATATATGAATATTTGTTTGTGTACATGTGTGTGTGTGTGCAATTGTGTGCGTGCGCGTCTAGCGTCTTTGTGTGAAATTCATTCAAGAATTTCTCGTCTAGTCCAGAGATTTCTATATTTCTTCATATTGTCATTATGACGTCACAATATCGGAAACGTTTTCTCCAAGACCTTCGCTTCTAATAATATTCAGTCTCTTTCAACCTTTCGCGGTGATTAGAGGCTAGGGAATGTGTGCGTCGGGGGACGTACCCGGACACCTGAAGACTAGAGTGAAGTCAGAGTCATCTTCACCTTGTTTTTGGTGTTTGTGGGGATATTTTGAGCAGACCCTCACAGGTGTGCCCTCCACACAATTGTTTCCTTACAACTTTCAGAAAAAATGGATATCGTTAAAGGAAATATTCTACAATTATCTCTCCGATAGCATACATTACGACTATATCGGAATTTAATGCGAAAAAAATACAGGTCGCGCACACATACGTACTGACATACATCCCAATATATATTCAAAATTTCAAGTTCCATTTTGTGGATATATATACGTTATGTGTCAGTATATGTGTGTGTAATTTCGCGAATTTTTCTCCTTGTCTTTTTTTTTTCACATTAAATTCCGATATAATCGTAATCTATACCTTCTGAGAAGTATTTGTAGAAAATTTTATTAAAATTATACACATTTTTCATGAAGTTATCAGGAAATATCTCTCCGATAGCATACATTACGACTAAGGAAATATCTCTCCGATAGCATACATTACGACTACATTAGAATTTAGCGCGAAAAAAATACAGGTCGCGCACACATACGTACTGACATACATCCTAATATATATTCAAAATTTCAAGTTCCATTTTGTGGATATATATATGTTGTGTGTCAGTATGTGTGTGTGTAATTTCGCGAATTTTTTCTCCTTGTTTTTCTTTTCTCATTAAATCCCGATATAATCATAATCTATACCTTCTGAGAAGTATTTGTAGAAAATTTTATTAAAATTATACACATTTTTCATGAAGTTATCAGGAAACAAAGTCGGGGACACAATTGTGTGGGTCTGCCGTTTTATGCACCTTTGAGTTCTTAAACACCCTCTGTAACATGCTGGTTGGTACCATAACATAGTTACAAGGTGTCCGGTATTGTTCCTCCAACCGTATGAACTCTTAGCCAGGCAATTTCAGGACAGGAAACCTGGAGGTTCCAACCAGAAACGATACTTCACTTTCGATATATTCACACAGAATATTATTTCATTGTAAACAATCGTGTAACTGTTAGGAGATATGATAGTGAGGATAGGTAAATAAAAATCGTACATGAAATATTCCTTTCTACTACTATAAGAGAAAGGCTTGAAATTTGTTGGACTGGTACTTATATCATAAACAACAAAAGGATCAAGGGAACCGTCGATCGCGGTGGAATTTGAACTCAGATTGCAAACGTGGACGAAATGCCGCCGGCATGCTAACGAATCTGCCGCTCACTGTCTAATAAACACGGATAATGGTTACTCAAAATAGATGTAGAGATTAGGGTTATAAACTCGGTAAGTGTTTAAATAAAACACAAGTTTGCTGCTATTAAAATGTCCGATATTTTCTTGATTTATCGATTATAATGAAGGCAAAATTCTGTTTGCCTGCGGCCCGTCTATCTCGGGAGTGAGAATGATCTCGGGATTGAAAATCTGCCCTTCATTTGGTTCTTGAACATCCAGTATTGAGATCTGATTCAAAAGCATTTGTGTTGTAACTTCTACCAGGTGCAGCTTAGCTTATTCACGCCATCTTGTTTGGCGTTTCTCAGATGACGTCAGAGATGAAGGGGAAATAAATGACATTCGCTTCGTTAATTTTACTTCTCGATCCGAACATTAAGACAAATTGGACAACAGTTGGAATTCAACCTGGAACTGGAACAATAGAATGATTGCATTAGAGAATTAATTCTCATCCATCCATTAACGTCTAATCAAACACAGGCGTGGCGTATAATCATTATAGACACATTATAGTTATCCCATTTAGCTCTCTTTAGTTTTGTGCCACAGGCCCGATTAGCCCTTCCAAGGAACCAGTCCAAAAGTCGGCATGGAGTGCGGCTTTTAATCTAGTCTCTAATAAAGTAAAGTAGTTGCTTCATTAAATGTCCGATAATTTTCATATATTCACGATAGCTGCAAACGCAATTTGACAATACGGCTTTGGTTATAAGTGTAAAATGTGGGACTAAGAATGCTGTTTATGTGCAACATCTCTCTCTCTCTCAATCTCTCTCTCTCCCTCTCTTTCTTTCTCTCTCTCACACACACATACACATGCACATACACACGCATACACACATACACACACACACATACTCACACAAACACGCACACAAACACACGCAAACTTGCTTGTGGGCTTTCTTGACGGTACTTTTGTCCATAAACTTCAGTTCATCTACATTGGCTGATGTTTCTTCCTTTCTTCCACTCGTATCATCCCTTAAACACTGAGGTAGGTACCTTTGGTATTTAAACTATTCAAAATGAGGGACATGAAACCACTTTCTGTCCCAGTAAGATAAGAACTCATCCCTTTGATTGTAAATTCAACCGATCTCTTTTCTTTAATACCCTTTCTAAGGTAGTTGATACTAAAACTTTTTTCGCTTTTATCTTCACATGTATTTTTTGTTAATTCATTTATGTAGTGAGCGAGATTTGACTGCTATTTCTAGCAGAACTAGTTGCCAATTTATGGACCTTCAGTTGGACAAATTATATAATCAAGAGGAATCCACACAAGATACTGAAGAGAAAATGCTGAGTGTAGTCAATTGTATGATACCTCAGAGATTGGGTACAACAAGCGTCATAAGAAAAGAGAAACGACTGGAGCTAATGTTTGAGTGAAGATGGCATGAATCCAGTCAGTTCCAGGGTGCAGAGAGAAAACTTAGCTCCCTTATGGTGAAAGACAATCAGGCGTGTGGCTTCTTTTTTTTATTAAGCACGGTCTAGTATGACTGCGGCAACAGTTCCGTTCCAAATGTGATGAGAATAGTACTCCATTGTAGACCTACGACGAGATTTGTATTGCAAGGTATCCAACCACCGTGTCGCGCATCATGTGATACAAGGTCGTACAGAAAGAATAAACTTTTAAATTATATTTCTACTCTATTGATATGGGCGTGGCTTTGTAGTAAATAGCTTGCTTGGGCAAGTGTTTTCTGCTATAGCATCGGGCTAAATAATGCATTCTGAGTGGATTTGGTTGATGGGAGGAAATCCGCCTTTTATATATATGTGTATATATATATATATATATATATATATATATATATATATATATATATATATATATATATATATATATATATATATATATATATATATATATAGCTATGTGTCTTTGTGTCTAATTGGCAACCGCTTTTGGTGTGTCTATGTCCTTTTAAGTGAGGTAAAGAGAGCGATAGAAAAAGTACCAGGGTTAAGAAATAAGTCCTGGGGTCGCTGTGTTCGACTAAAACGTGGTGCTCCTGCATGGCTGCAATTACATGACTGAAACATAGAAAAGAAGATGGCGGTCTGCAGAGTGTTTTTTACAGATGTAAATAACCTGTTATAAATGTAATAATTACCTCCGCCAAGGAAGGAGGTTATGTTTTCATCGGCGTTGGTTTGTCCGTCTGTCTGACTGTGTACAGAATAACTCAAAACGTTGTAAACGGTATTTGATGAAACTTGCAGCAAAGGTTGGTAACGACAGAAGGAACAGATGATGAAATTGTGGTAGTGATCCGGGAATTTTATGGAGTCTTGAAGAATTTTTCATTTCTGATATTTACTTTACATGAAGTATTACAATCTTACGTTCTTTGATTATCTACCTTGAAATCGCGTCCATCGTTTCCACGTAACCTATGGTGGCGATGCTCTTTCTAAAACTTATTTTCCTTTCTATATTAATAATTTTACTCGCGTATCCATCTTAAAATGAGATGCTTGGCGGAAGTCTGCGGAGGATGACATGTCATCCCTTGACTATTGGGATGATACCTGTTTTTAAAGGGGTTTTTTTTTATAAAATCATACGGCTGTGTTATTTTTTTTTTTTTACCCTCGCCAAGGAGGTTATGTTTTTGCTGTCGTTGTTTGGGAAATTGGGCGATTTTCAGCCTGCGTGTATATGGGTGTAAATGAGCTGCTTGGTGGCAGTCTGTGCTCTCCGAGTGCTTTTCTAGTTAAATTATGTCATGCACTTGACTGCGTTGTCTTACGCGTGTGATCCACGGTGTGTTAAAAAAATAATTTGCTTGAAATCAGTCTGTGGTGCAAAAATATTTTGGAATCTGTCGTTGTAGAGTAACGATAATTGATGGAGAGGAAAGTATCTTCTGAGCCTCAGGAGACATGAGAGTCATTGAAATGTTGTCCTAGCTATGTTAAGGATGTGCTTTTACCAATCTCTTAGAAAATGCATCCTACTGTCTTATGTATGTGCATGTGTATGTATAAAGTTATAATGGAGACTTGTAAACGGTGGGCATATACATTAACCATACGTAAATAAATGATTTTCAAGTCGACTTCACACTCATGAATGCTTTCATAAATACATACATCCATGCGTATACGTGTGTGTACGTATGTGCACCTTTGTGCGTGTGTGTGTTTGTTTGCCTTAGTGTATGTGTGCCTCTGTGTGTGAGAGTCACTATATACATATAGACATTAAATATGTGTGTATATGTTTAGATGCATGCTCATTCTTCCTCTTTAGCTGGTGAAAAAGAAAGTGTAGCTACGGCCCTGGTTTTATTATAATCTGATTTTAACGAGGCATGATAAGGAGCATGAAGGAATACGAAGGAACAGGTTAAAGTTGATGGCTACATTTTGTTTCTCCCCTTATAGAAGATACAGCAAACTGATTCAATATGAATACATCTATTAACAAAAATACATTGGGTCCCAGTGCAGTTTGTACGTGATAATGTGCGCGGGATAAACACAAACCAGGCGTCAAAGTAAAAATGAAATCATACCCTCCATCTGGATTACAAGAGATGGTGCACGACAAACATCTGACAAACATCTACACACAACGAGTTACAAGGTACATTGCGCTCCGGACAGATATTAACAACATTAACAATCTTTTGCACTCTCATACAAAGAGAATGGTTGCAAAACTTTCACTTGCCACAGGGTGGTGAGACACCAGAGGGTGCAGTTTCTTAACGCACAGCTCCAACTTATATTTTGAGATAACCTTGAGATATAAGAAGAAGTGCGCAACTCCTTCTTATAATTTACGATAAACTCGCAAGTCTATCGTATGTGGGGGATCAAAGTGTTTGAAGTTTTCCTTTTCTTTATCCATTGTGGTATTCAGCATATCAGCACCAATGAAGTACCGCAACAGCCATAACAAATATATGGAGAGCAGTAGTCGCATTCTCAGCACACCATCATGTGACTTCATCGTTTTTAGAGATGCTCTGTAATCAATTATTGTCACGATCATTCTTGATTATAAATAAGTGAATACCTCCTATAATCAAAGACGGCAAAATCTTGTGGTGCTCGGTGTAATAAATATTAACGGCAATGTAAGATCTCCGTTTTTGTAGCTTCAAGTATATGGAAGAAGTAGAATAAGCGGGAGCAGTTTTGATCCTCATGGGTAATAACAGAAAGAATACGATCGCAGATACAAACAGCCGCAATGGGGTTCTTCCGAATAGTTTTTAGAGTTACGTTACTCTGTTGAGTGCGTAGCCTGGACATCAGAGAGATGTTCCAGGTAGACCCTCTACTTCTCCGAATCGGGAGATCACAGCTCCGATTCTGAGGAAATGTGGTAAGAATGCCTCAAGAAAGAATCGACAGACAAGTCTTACGGGCAAAATATGAAAACGTAAGGAATCCCAGGAGTAGACCATGAGGAGGTTGCTTGGATAACATCCATGGGCGCGGTTGGTCTCTTTGGGAGTTCCAGCAGGTTCTACTGGACAAGGTAGCTTCTGACGGAATCCGATGAAAGATGGGCTCAAGGATTCTACCCCATAACACTTCCAGCGGGTGAAAAAGATGAGTCGAGATTTACATACACAAATAATCTACGCATAAAAACACAAACACCTGTATATATTGGTTTCAAATTTTGGCACAAGCCCACAATTTCGGTGGAAGGGGATTCTCGATTTCATCGACTCCAGTGTTCAACTGGTAATTATGTTATTGACCCTGAAAGGGTGAAAGACAAAGTCAATCCCGGCAGCGTTTGAACTCAGATGGTAAAGACGAAAGAAATGCCGTCAGTCATTTTGCCCAGCATGCTAACCATCTTGCCAGCATGCTAACCGTCTTGCCAGCATGCTAACCAGCTTGCCCGCTCGCTGCCGCTGGGCATTATATATTGATTTCAAATTTTGACATATGTCCAGTAATTGCCAGGGAGGGGGCAAGTCCATTACGTCGACCCCAGTGCTCAATTGGTACTTATTTTATCGACGCGGAAAGGATGAAAAGCAATGTAGACCTCAGCGGAATTTGAACTCACAATATGAAGACGGACGAAATTCCGCTAAGCATTTTGCCCGGCGAGCGAACTATTTTGCCAGCTCACCGCCTATATATCTGTGTATGTTGACAGACAGATAGGTACACACACACACACACACACACACACACACACACACACACACACATCCACACAAATAAACACACATTTATGTAATGCATGTACCATATATATGAATATTTGTTTGTGTACATGTGTGTGTGTGTGCAATTGTGTGCGTGCGCGTCTAGCGTCTTTGTGTGAAATTCATTCAAGAATTTCTCGTCTAGTCCAGAGATTTCTATATTTCTTCATATTGTCATTATGACGTCACAATATCGGAAACGTTTTCTCCAAGACCTTCGCTTCTAATAATATTCAGTCTCTTTCAACCTTTCGCGGTGATTAGAGGCTAGGGAATGTGTGCGTCGGGGCACGTACCCGGACACCTGAAGACTAGAGTGAAGTCAGAGTCATCTTCACCTTGTTTTTGGTGTTTGTGGGGATATTTTGAGCAGACCCTCACAGGTGTGCCCTCCACACAATTGTTTCCTTACAACTTTCAGAAAAAATGGATATCGTTAAAGGAAATATTCTACAATTATCTCTCCGATAGCATACATTACGACTATATCGGAATTTAATGCGAAAAAAATACAGGTCGCGCACACATACGTACTGACATACATCCCAATATATATTCAAAATTTCAAGTTCCATTTTGTGGATATATATACGTTATGTGTCAGTATATGTGTGTGTAATTTCGCGAATTTTTCTCCTTGTTTTTTTTTTTTTCACATTAAATTCCGATATAATCGTAATCTATACCTTCTGAGAAGTATTTGTAGAAAATTTTATTAAAATTATACACATTTTTCATGAGGTTATCAGGAAATATCTCTCCGATAGCATACATTACGACTAAGGAAATATCTCTCCGATAGCATACATTACGACTACATCAGAATTTAGCGCGAAAAAATACAGGTCGCGCACACATACGTACTGACATACATCCTAATATATATTCAAAATTTCAAGTTCCATTTTGTGGATATATATATGTTGTGTGTCAGTATGTGTGTGTGTAATTTCGCGAATTTTTTCTCCTTGTTTTTCTTTTCTCATTAAATCCCGATATAATCATAATCTATACCTTCTGAGAAGTATTTGTAGAAAATTTTATTAAAATTATACACATTTTTCATGAAGTTATCAGGAAACAAAGTCGGGGACACAATTGTGTGGGTCTGCCGTTTTATGCACCTTTGAGTTCTTAAACACCCTCTGTAACATGCTGGTTGGTACCATAACATAGTTACAAGGTGTCCGGTATTGTTCCTCCAACCGTATGAACTCTTAGCCAGGCAATTTCAGGACAGGAAACCTGGAGGTTCCAACCAGAAACGATACTTCACTTTCGATATATTCACACAGAATATTATTTCATTGTAAACAATCGTGTAACTGTTAGGAGATATGATAGTGAGGATAGGTAAATAAAAATCGTACATGAAATATTCCTTTCTACTACTATAAGAGAAAGGCTTGAAATTTGTTGGACTGGTACTTATATCATAAACAACAAAAGGATCAAGGGAACCGTCGATCGCGGTGGAATTTGAACTCAGATTGCAAACGTGGACGAAATGCCACCGGCATGCTAACGAATCTGCCGCTCACTGTCTAATAAACACGGATAATGGTTACTCAAAATAGATGTAGAGATTAGGGTTATAAACTCGGTAAGTGTTTAAATAAAACACAAGTTTGCTGCTATTAAAATGTCCGATATTTTCTTGATTTATCGATTATAATGAAGGCAAAATTCTGTTTGCCTGCGGCCCGTCTATCTCGGGAGTGAAAATGATCTCGGGATTGAAAATCTGCCCTTCATTTGGTTCTTGAACATCCAGTATTGAGATCTGATTCAAAAGCATTTGTGTTGTAACTTCTACCAGGTGCAGCTTAGCTTATTCACGCCATCTTGTTTGGCGTTTCTCAGATGACGTCAGAGATGAAGGGGAAATAAATGACATTCGCTTCGTTAATTTTACTTCTCGATCCGAACATTAAGACAAATTGGACAACAGTTGGAATTCAACCTGGAACTGGAACAATAGAATGATTGCATTAGAGAATTAATTCTCATCCATCCATTAACGTCTAATCAAACACAGGCGTGGCGTATAATCATTATAGACACATTATAGTTATCCCATTTAGCTCTCTTTAGTTTTGTGCCACAGGCCCGATTAGCCCTTCCAAGGAACCAGTCCAAAAGTCGGCATGGAGTGCGGCTTTTAATCTAGTCTCTAATAAAGTAAAGTAGTTGCTTCATTAAATGTCCGATAATTTTCATATATTCACGATAGCTGCAAACGCAATTTGACAATACGGCTTTGGTTATAAGTGTAAAATGTGGGACTAAGAATGCTGTTTATGTGCAACATCTCTCTCTCTCTCAATCTCTCTCTCTCCCTCTCTTTCTTTCTCTCTCTCACACACACATACACATGCACATACACACGCATACACACATACACACACACACATACTCACACAAACACGCACACAAACACACGCAAACTTGCTTGTGGGCTTTCTTGACGGTACTTTTGTCCATAAACTTCAGTTCATCTACATTGGCTGATGTTTCTTCCTTTCTTCCACTCGTATCATCCCTTAAACACTGAGGTAGGTACCTTTGGTATTTAAACTATTCAAAATGAGGGACATGAAACCACTTTCTGTCCCAGTAAGATAAGAACTCATCCCTTTGATTGTAAATTCAACCGATCTCTTTTCTTTAATACCCTTTCTAAGGTAGTTGATACTAAAACTTTTTTCGCTTTTATCTTCACATGTATTTTTTGTTAATTCATTTATGTAGTGAGCGAGATTTGACTGCTATTTCTAGCAGAACTAGTTGCCAATTTATGGACCTTCAGTTGGACAAATTATATAATCAAGAGGAATCCACACAAGATACTGAAGAGAAAATGCTGAGTGTAGTCAATTGTATGATACCTCAGAGATTGGGTACAACAAGCGTCATAAGAAAAGAGAAATGACTGGAGCTAATGTTTGAGTGAAGATGGCATGAATCCAGTCAGTTCCAGGGTGCAGAGAGAAAACTTAGCTCCCTTATGGTGAAAGACAATCAGGCGTGTGGCTTCTTTTTTTTATTAAGCACGGTCTAGTATGACTGCGGCAACAGTTCCGTTCCAAATGTGATGAGAATAGTACTCCATTGTAGACCTACGACGAGATTTGTATTGCAAGGTATCCAACCACCGTGTCGCGCATCATGTGATACAAGGTCGTACAGAAAGAATAAACTTTTAAATTATATTTCTACTCTATTGATATGGGCGTGGCTTTGTAGTAAATAGCTTGCTTGGGCAAGTGTTTTCTGCTATAGCATCGGGCTAAATAATGCATTCTGAGTGGATTTGGTTGATGGGAGGAAATCCGCCTTTTATATATATGTGTATATATATATATATATATATATATATATATATATATATAGCTATATATCTTTGAGTCTAATTGGCAACTGCTTTTTGTGTGTCTATGTCCTTTTAAGTGAGGTAAAGAGAGCGATAGAAAAAGTACCAGGGTTAAGAAATAAGTCCTGGGGTCGCTGTGTTCGACTAAAACGTGGTGCTCTTGCATGGCTGCAATTACATGACTGAAACATAGAAAAGAAGATGGCGGTCTGCAGAGTGTTTTTTACAGATGTAAATAACCTGTTATAAATGTAATAATTACCTCCGCCAAGGAAGGAGGTTATGTTTTCATCGGCGTTGGTTTGTCCGTCTGTCTGACTGTGTACAGAATAACTCAAAACGTTGTAAACGGTATTTGATGAAACTTGCAGCAAAGGTTGGTAACGACAGAAGGAACAGATGATGAAATTGTGGTAGTGATCCGGGAATTTTATGGAGTCTTGAAGAATTTTTCATTTCTGATATTTACTTTACATGAAGTATTACAATCTTACGTTCTTTGATTATCTACCTTGAAATCGCGTCCATCGTTTCCACGTAACCTATGGTGGCGATGCTCTTTCTAAAACTTATTTTCCTTTCTATATTAATAATTTTACTCGCGTATCCATCTTAAAATGAGATGCTTGGCGGAAGTCTGCGGAGGATGACATGTCATCCCTTGACTATTGGGATGATACCTGTTTTTAAAGGGGTTTTTTTTTATAAAATCATACGGCTGTGTTATTTTTTTTTTTTTTACCCTCGCCAAGGAGGTTATGTTTTTGCTGTCGTTGTTTGGGAAATTGGGCGATTTTCAGCCTGCGTGTATATGGGTGTAAATGAGCTGCTTGGTGGCGGTCTGTGCTCTCCGAGTGCTTTTCTAGTTAAATTATGTCATGCACTTGACTGCGTTGTCTTACGCGTGTGATCCACGGTGTGTTAAAAAAATAATTTGCTTGAAATCAGTCTGTGGTGCAAAAATATTTTGGAATCTGTCGTTGTAGAGTAACGATAATTGATGGAGAGGAAAGTATCTTCTGAGCCTCAGGAGACATGAGAGTCATTGAAATGTTGTCCTAGCTATGTTAAGGATGTGCTTTTACCAATCTCTTAGAAAATGCATCCTACTGTCTTATGTATGTGCATGTGTATGTATAAAGTTATAATGGAGACTTGTAAACGGTGGGCATATACATTAACCATACGTAAATAAATGATTTTCAAGTCGACTTCACACTCATGAATGCTTTCATAAATACATACATCCATGCGTATACGTGTGTGTACGTATGTGCACCTTTGTGCGTGTGTGTGTTTGTTTGCCTTAGTGTATGTGTGCCTCTGTGTGTGAGAGTCACTATATACATATAGACATTAAATATGTGTGTATATGTTTAGATGCATGCTCATTCTTCCTCTTTAGCTGGTGAAAAAGAAAGTGTAGCTACGGCCCTGGTTTTATTATAATCTGATTTTAACGAGGCATGATAAGGAGCATGAAGGAATACGAAGGAACAGGTTAAAGTTGATGGCTACATTTTGTTTCTCCCCTTATAGAAGATACAGCAAACTGATTCAATATGAATACATCTATTAACAAAAATACATTGGGTCCCAGTGCAGTTTGTACGTGATAATGTGCGCGGGATAAACACAAACCAGGCGTCAAAGTAAAAATGAAATCATACCCTCCATCTGGATTACAAGAGATGGTGCACGACAAACATCTGACAAACATCTACACACAACGAGTTACAAGGTACATTGCGCTCCGGACAGATATTAACAACATTAACAATCTTTTGCACTCTCATACAAAGAGAATGGTTGCAAAACTTTCACTTGCCACAGGGTGGTGAGACACCAGAGGGTGCAGTTTCTTAACGCACAGCTCCAACTTATATTTTGAGATAACCTTGAGATATAAGAAGAAGTGCGCAACTCCTTCTTATAATTTACGATAAACTCGCAAGTCTATCGTATGTGGGGGATCAAAGTGTTTGAAGTTTTCCTTTTCTTTATCCATTGTGGTATTCAGCATATCAGCACCAATGAAGTACCGTAACAGCCATAACAAATATATGGAGAGCAGTAGTCGCATTCTCAGTACACCATCATGTGACTTCATCGTTTTTAGAGATGCTCTGTAATCAATTATTGTCACGATCATTCTTGATTATAAATAAGTGAATACCTCCTATAATCAAAGACGGCAAAATCTTGTGGTGCTCGGTGTAATAAATATTAACGGCAATGTAAAATCTCCGTTTTTGTAGCTTCAAGTATATGGAAGAAGTAGAATAAGCGGGAGCAGTTTTGATCCTCATGGGTAATAACAGAAAGAATACGATCGCAGATACAAACAGCCGCAATGGGGTTCTTCCGAATAGTTTTTAGAGTTACGTTACTCTGTTGAGTGCGTAGCCTGGACATCAGAGAGATGTTCCAGGTAGACCTTCTACTTCTCCGAATCGAGAGATCACAGCTCCGATTCTGAGGAAATGTGGTAAGAATGCCTCAAGAAAGAATCGACAGACAAGTCTTACGGGCAAAATATGAAAACGTAAGGAATCCCAGGAGTAGACCATGAGGAGGTTGCTTGGATAACATCCATGGGCGCGGTTGGTCTCTTTGGGAGTTCCAGCAGGTTCTACTGGACAAGGTAGCTTCTGACGGAATCCGATGAAAGATGGGCTCAAGGATTCTACCCCATAACACTTCCAGCGGGTGAAAAAGATGAGTCGAGATTTACATACACAAATAATCTACGCATAAAAACACAAACACCTGTATATATTGGTTTCAAATTTTGGCACAAGCCCACAATTTCGGTGGAAGGGGATTCTCGATTTCATCGACTCCAGTGTTCAACTGGTAATTATGTTATTGACCCTGAAAGGGTGAAAGACAAAGTCAATCCCGGCAGCGTTTGAACTCAGGTGGTAAAGACGAAAGAAATGCCGTCAGTCATTTTGCCCAGCATGCTAACCATCTTGCCAGCATGCTAACCGTCTTGCCAGCATGCTAACCATCTTGCCCGCTCGCTGCCGCTGGGCATTATATATTGATTTCAAATTTTGACATATGTCCAGTAATTGCCAGGGAGGGGGCAAGTCCATTACGTCGACCCCAGTGCTCAATTGGTACTTATTTTATCGACGCGGAAAGGATGAAAAGCAATGTAGACCTCAGCGGAATTTGAACTCACAATATGAAGACGGACGAAATTCCGCTAAGCATTTTGCCCGGCGAGCGAACTATTTTGCCAGCTCACCGCCTATATATCTGTGTATGTTGACAGACAGATAGGTACACACACACACACACACACACACACACACACACACACACACACACACACACACACACACACACACACACACATCCACACAAATAAACACACATTTATGTAATGCATGTACCATATATATGAATATTTGTTTGTGTACATGTGTGTGTGTGTGCAATTGTGTGCGTGCGCGTCTAGCGTCTTTGTGTGAAATTCATTCAAGAATTTCTCGTCTAGTCCAGAGATTTCTATATTTCTTCATATTGTCATTATGACGTCACAATATCGGAAACGTTTTCTCCAAGACCTTCGCTTCTAATAATATTCAGTCTCTTTCAACCTTTCGCGGTGATTAGAGGCTAGGGAATGTGTGCGTCGGGGGACGTACCCGGACACCTGAAGACTAGAGTGAAGTCAGAGTCATCTTCACCTTGTTTTTGGTGTTTGTGGGGATATTTTGAGCAGACCCTCACAGGTGTGCCCTCCACACAATTGTTTCCTTACAACTTTCAGAAAAAATGGATATCGTTAAAGGAAATATTCTACAATTATCTCTCCGATAGCATACATTACGACTATATCGGAATTTAATGCGAAAAAAATACAGGTCGCGCACACATACGTACTGACATACATCCCAATATATATTCAAAATTTCAAGTTCCATTTTGTGGATATATATATACGTTATGTGTCAGTATATGTGTGTGTAATTTCGCGAATTTTTCTCCTTGTTTTTTTTTTTTTCACATTAAATTCCGATATAATCGTAATCTATACCTTCTGAGAAGTATTTGTAGAAAATTTTATTAAAATTATACACATTTTTCATGAAGTTATCAGGAAATATCTCTCCGATAGCATACATTACGACTAAGGAAATATCTCTCCGATAGCATACATTACGACTACATCAGAATTTAGCGCGAAAAAAATACAGGTCGCGCACACATACGTACTGACATACATCCTAATATATATTCAAAATTTCAAGTTCCATTTTGTGGATATATATATGTTGTGTGTCAGTATGTGTGTGTGTAATTTCGCGAATTTTTTCTCCTTGTTTTTCTTTTCTCATTAAATCCCGATATAATCATAATCTATACCTTCTGAGAAGTATTTGTAGAAAATTTTATTAAAATTATACACATTTTTCAGGAAGTTATCAGGAAACAAAGTCGGGGACACAATTGTGTGGGTCTGCCGTTTTATGCACCTTTGAGTTCTTAAACACCCTCTGTAACATGCTGGTTGGTACCATAACATAGTTACAAGGTGTCCGGTATTGTTCCTCCAACCGTATGAACTCTTAGCCAGGCAATTTCAGGACAGGAAACCTGGAGGTTCCAACCAGAAACAATACTTCACTTTCGATATATTCACACAGAATATTATTTCATTGTAAACAATCGTGTAACTGTTAGGAGATATGATAGTGAGGATAGGTAAATAAAAATCGTACATGAAATATTCCTTTCTACTACTATAAGAGAAAGGCTTGAAATTTGTTGGACTGGTACTTATATCATAAACAACAAAAGGATCAAGGGAACCGTCGATCGCGGTGGAATTTGAACTCAGATTGCAAACGTGGACGAAATGCCGCCGGCATGCTAACGAATCTGCCGCTCACTGTCTAATAAACACGGATAATGGTTACTCAAAATAGATGTAGAGATTAGGGTTATAAACTCGGTAAGTGTTTAAATAAAACACAAGTTTGCTGCTATTAAAATGTCCGATATTTTCTTGATTTATCGATTATAATGAAGGCAAAATTCTGTTTGCCCGCGGCCCGTCTATCTCGGTCTACATTTGTTCTATATAGAGAAATTATAACTTTTTGGAATGAGAATGATCTCGGGATGGAAAATCTGCCCTTCATTTGGTTCTTGAACATCCAGTATTGAGATCTGATTCAAAAGCATTTGTGTTGTAACTTCTACCAGGTGCAGCTTAGCTTATTCACGCCATCTTCTTGGCCGTTTCTCAGATGACGTCAGAGATGAAGGGGAAATAAATGACATTCGCTTCGTTAATTTTACTTCTCGATCCGAACATTAGGACAAATTGGACAACAGTTGGAATTCAACCTGGAACTGGAACAATAGAATGATTGCATTAGAGAATTAATTCTCATCCATCCATTAACGTCTAATCAAACACAAGCGTGGCGTATAATCATTATAGACACATTATAGTTATCCCATTTAGCTCTCTTTAGTTTTGTGCCACAGGCCCGATTAGCCCTTCCAAGGAACCAGTCCAAAAGTCGGCATGGAGTGCGGCTTTTAATCTAGTCTCTAATAAAGTAAAGTAGTTGCTTCATTAAATGTCCGATAATTTTCATATATTCACGATAGCTGCAAACGCAATTTGACAATACGGCTTTGGTTATAAGTGTAAAATGTGGGACTAAGAATGCTGTTTATGTGCAACATCTCTCTCTCTCTCAATCTCTCTCTCTCAATCTCTCTCTCTCCATCTCTTTCTTTCTCTCTCTCACACACACATACACATGCACATACACACGCATACACACATACACACACACACATACTCACACAAACACGCACACAAACACACGCAAACTTGCTTGTGGGCTTTCTTGACGGTACTTTTGTCCATAAACTTCAGTTCATCTACATTGGCTGATGTTTCTTCCTTTCTTCCACTCGTATCATCCCTTAAACACTGAGGTAGGTACCTTTGGTATTTAAACTATTCAAAATGAGGGACATGAAACCACTTTCTGTCCCAGTAAGATAAGAACTCATCCCTTTGATTGTAAATTCAACCGATCTCTTTTCTTTAATACCCTTTCTAAGGTAGTTGATCCTAAAACGTTTTTCGCTTTTATCTTCACATGTATTTTTTGTTAATTCATTTATGTAGTGAGCGAGATTTGACTGCTATTTCTAGCAGAACTAGTTGCCAATTTATGGACCTTCAGTTGGACAAATTATATAATCAAGAGGAATCCACACAAGATACTGAAGAGAAAATGCTGAGTGTAGTCAATTGTATGATACCTCAGAGATTGGGTACAACAAGCATCATAAGAAAAGAGAAACGACTGGAGCTAATGTTTGAGTGAAGATGGCATGAACCCAGTCAGTTCCAGGGTGCAGAGAGAAAACTTAGCTCCCTTATGGTGAAAGACAATCAGGCGTGTGGCTTCTTTTTTTATTAAGCACGGTCTAGTATGATTGCGGCAACAGTTCCGTTCCAAATGTGATGAGAATAGTACTCCATTGTAGACCTACGACGAGATTTGTATTGCAAGGTATCCAACCACCGTGTCGCGCATCATGTGATACAAGGTCGTACAGAAAGAATAAACTTTTAAATTATATTTCTACTCTATTGATATGGGCGTGGCTTTGTAGTAAATAGCTTGCTTGGGCAAGTGTTTTCTGCTATAGCATCGGGCTAAATAATGCATTCTGAGTGGATTTGGTTGATGGGAGGAAATCCGCCTTTTATATATATGTGTATATATATATATATATATATATATATATATCTATATATATATATATATATATATATAGCTATATATCTTTGAGTCTAATTGGCAACCGCTTTTGGTGTGTCTATGTCCTTTTAAGTGAGGTAAAGAGAGCGATAGAAAAAGTACCAGGGTTAAGAAATAAGTCCTGGGGTCGCTGTGTTCGACTAAAACGTGGTGCTCCTGCATGGCTGCAATTACATGACTGAAACATAGAAAAGAATATGGCGGTCTGCAGAGTGTTTTTTACAGATGTAAATAACCTGTTATAAATGTAATAATTACCTCCGCCAAGGAAGGAGGTTATGTTTTCATCGGCGTTGGTTTGTCCGTCTGTCTGACTGTGTACAGAATAACTCAAAACGTTGTAAACGGTATTTGATGAAACTTTCAGCAAAGGTTGGTAACGACAGAAGGAACAGATGATGAAATTTTGGTAGTGATCCGGGAATTTTATGGAGTCTTGAAGGATTTTTCATTTCTTATATTTACTTTACATGAAGTATTACAATCTTACGTTCTTTGATTATCTACCTTGAAATCGCGTCCATCGTTTCCACGTAACCTATGGTGGCGATGCTCTTTCTAAAACTTATTTTCCTTTCTATATTAATAATTTTACTCGCGTATCCATCTTAAAATGAGATGCTTGGCGGAAGTCTGCGGAGGATGACATGTCATCCCTTGACTATTGGGATGATACCTGTTTTTAAAGGGTTTTTTTTTTATAAAATCATACGGCTGTGTTATTTTTTTTTTTTTACCCTCACCAAGGAGGTTATGTTTTTGCTGTCGTTGTTTGGGAAATTGGGCGATTTTCAGCCTGCGTGTATATGGGTGTAAATGAGCTGCTTGGTGGCGGTCTGTGCTCTCCGAGTGCTTTTCTAGTTAAATTATGTCATGCACTTGACTGCGTTGTCTTACGCGTGTGATCCACGGTGTGTTAAAAAAATAATTTGCTTGAAATCAGTCTGTGGTGCAAAAATATTTTGGAATCTGTCGTTGTAGAGTAACGATAATTGATGGAGAGGAAAGTATCTTCTGAGCCTCAGGAGACATGAGAGTCATTGAAATGTTGTCCTAGCTATGTTAAGGATGTGCTTTTACCAATCTCTTAGAAAATGCATCCTACTGTCTTATGTATGTGCATGTGTATGTATAAAGTTATAATGGAGACTTGTAAACGGTGGGCATATACATTAACCATACGTAAATAAATTATTTTCAAGTCGACTTCACACTCATGAATGCTTTCATAAATACATACATCCATGCGTATACGTGTGTGTACGTATGTGCACCTTTGTGCGTGTGTGTGTTTGTTTGCCTTAGTGTATGTGTGCCTCTGTGTGTGAGAGTCACTATATACATATAGACATTAAATATGTGTGTATATGTTTAGATGCATGCTCATTCTTCCTCTTTAGCTGGTGAAAAAGAAAGTGTAGCTACGGCCCTGGTTTTATTATAATCTGATTTTAACGAGGCATGATAAGGAGCATGAAGGAATACGAAGGAACAGGTTAAAGTTGATGGCTACATTTTGTTTCTCCCCTTATAGAAGATACAGCAAACTGATTCAATATGAATACATCTATTAACAAAAATACATTGGGTCCCAGTGCAGTTTGTACGTGATAATGTGCGCGGGATAAACACAAACCAGGCGTCAAAGTAAAAATGAAATCATACCCTCCATCTGGATTACAAGAGATGGTGCACGACAAACATCTGTCAAGCATCTACACACAACGAGTTACAAGGTACATTGCGCTCCGGACAGATATTAACAACATTAACAATCTTTTGCACTCTCATACAAAGAGAATGGTTGCAAAACTTTCACTTGCCACAGGGTGGTGAGACACCAGAGGGTGCAGTTTCTTAACGCACAGCTCCAACTTATATTTTGAGATAACCTTGAGATATAAGAAGAAGTGCGCAACTCCTTCTTATAATTTACGATAAACTCGCAAGTCTATCGTATGTGGGGGATCAAAGTGTTTGAAGTTTTCCTTTTCTTTATCCATTGTGGTATTCAGCATATCAGCACCAATGAAGTACCGCAACAGCCATAACAAATATATGGAGAGCAGTAGTCGCATTCTCAGCACACCATCATGTGACTTCATCGTTTTTAGAGATGCTCTGTAATCAATTATTGTCACGATCATTCTTGATTATAAATAAGTGAATACCTCCTATAATCAAAGACGGCAAAATCTTGTGGTGCTCGGTGTAATAAATATTAACGGCAATGTAAGATCTCCGTTTTTGTAGCTTCAAGTATATGGAAGAAGTAGAATAAGCGGGAGCAGTTTTGATCCTCATGGGTAATAACAGAAAGAATACGATCGCAGATACAAACAGCCGCAATGGGGTTCTTCCGAATAGTTTTTAGAGTTACGTTACTCTGTTGAGTGCGTAGCCTGGACATCAGAGAGATGTTCCAGGTAGACCCTCTACTTCTCCGAATCGGGAGATCACAGCTCCGATTCTGAGGAAATGTGGTAAGAATGCCTCAAGAAAGAATCGACAGACAAGTCTTACGGGCAAAATATGAAAACGTAAGGAATCCCAGGAGTAGACCATGAGGAGGTTGCTTGGATAACATCCATGGGCGCGGTTGGTCTCTTTGGGAGTTCCAGCAGGTTCTACTGGACAAGGTAGCTTCTGACGGAATCCGATGAAAGATGGGCTCAAGGATTCTACCCCATAACACTTCCAGCGGGTGAAAAAGATGAGTCGAGATTTACATACACAAATAATCTACGCATAAAAACACAAACACCTGTATATATTGGTTTCAAATTTTGGCACAAGCCCACAATTTCGGTGGAAGGGGATTCTCGATTTCATCGACTCCAGTGTTCAACTGGTAATTATGTTATTGACCCTGAAAGGGTGAAAGACAAAGTCAATCCCGGCAGCGTTTGAACTCAGATGGTAAAGACGAAAGAAATGCCGTCAGTCATTTTGCCCAGCATGCTAACCATCTTGCCAGCATGCTAACCGTCTTGCCAGCATGCTAACCAGCTTGCCCGCTCGCTGCCGCTGGGCATTATATATTGATTTCAAATTTTGACATATGTCCAGTAATTGCCAGGGAGGGGGCAAGTCCATTACGTCGACCCCAGTGCTCAATTGGTACTTATTTTATCGACGCGGAAAGGATGAAAAGCAATGTAGACCTCAGCGGAATTTGAACTCACAATATGAAGACGGACGAAATTCCGCTAAGCATTTTGCCCGGCGAGCGAACTATTTTGCCAGCTCACCGCCTATATATCTGTGTATGTTGACAGACAGATAGGTACACACACACACACACACACACACACACACACACACACACACACACATCCACACAAATAAACACACATTTATGTAATGCATGTACCATATATATGAATATTTGTTTGTGTACATGTGTGTGTGTGTGCAATTGTGTGCGTGCGCGTCTAGCGTCTTTGTGTGAAATTCATTCAAGAATTTCTCGTCTAGTCCAGAGATTTCTATATTTCTTCATATTGTCATTATGACGTCACAATATCGGAAACGTTTTCTCCAAGACCTTCGCTTCTAATAATATTCAGTCTCTTTCAACCTTTCGCGGTGATTAGAGGCTAGGGAATGTGTGCGTCGGGGGACGTACCCGGACACCTGAAGACTAGAGTGAAGTCAGAGTCATCTTCACCTTGTTTTTGGTGTTTGTGGGGATATTTTGAGCAGACCCTCACAGGTGTGCCCTCCACACAATTGTTTCCTTACAACTTTCAGAAAAAATGGATATCGTTAAAGGAAATATTCTACAATTATCTCTCCGATAGCATACATTACGACTATATCGGAATTTAATGCGAAAAAAATACAGGTCGCGCACACATACGTACTGACATACATCCCAATATATATTCAAAATTTCAAGTTCCATTTTGTGGATATATATACGTTATGTGTCAGTATATGTGTGTGTAATTTCGCGAATTTTTCTCCTTGTTTTTTTTTTTTTCACATTAAATTCCGATATAATCGTAATCTATACCTTCTGAGAAGTATTTGTAGAAAATTTTATTAAAATTATACACATTTTTCATGAAGTTATCAGGAAATATCTCTCCGATAGCATACATTACGACTAAGGAAATATCTCTCCGATAGCATACATTACGACTACATCAGAATTTAGCGCGAAAAAAATACAGGTCGCGCACACATACGTACTGACATACATCCTAATATATATTCAAAATTTCAAGTTCCATTTTGTGGATATATATATGTTGTGTGTCAGTATGTGTGTGTGTAATTTCGCGAATTTTTTCTCCTTGTTTTTCTTTTCTCATTAAATCCCGATATAATCATAATCTATACCTTCTGAGAAGTATTTGTAGAAAATTTTATTAAAATTATACACATTTTTCAGGAAGTTATCAGGAAACAAAGTCGGGGACACAATTGTGTGGGTCTGCCGTTTTATGCACCTTTGAGTTCTTAAACACCCTCTGTAACATGCTGGTTGGTACCATAACATAGTTACAAGGTGTCCGGTATTGTTCCTCCAACCGTATGAACTCTTAGCCAGGCAATTTCAGGACAGGAAACCTGGAGGTTCCAACCAGAAACAATACTTCACTTTCGATATATTCACACAGAATATTATTTCATTGTAAACAATCGTGTAACTGTTAGGAGATATGATAGTGAGGATAGGTAAATAAAAATCGTACATGAAATATTCCTTTCTACTACTATAAGAGAAAGGCTTGAAATTTGTTGGACTGGTACTTATATCATAAACAACAAAAGGATCAAAGGAACCGTCGATCGCGGTGGAATTTGAACTCAGATTGCAAACGTGGACGAAATGCCGCCGGCATGCTAACGAATCTGCCGCTCACTGTCTAATAAACACGGATAATGGTTACTCAAAATAGATGTAGAGATTAGGGTTATAAACTCGGTAAGTGTTTAAATAAAACACAAGTTTGCTGCTATTAAAATGTCCGATATTTTCTTGATTTATCGATTATAATGAAGGCAAAATTCTGTTTGCCCGCGGCCCGTCTATCTCGGTCTACATTTGTTCTATATAGAGAAATTATAACTTTTTGGAATGAGAATGATCTCGGGATGGAAAATCTGCCCTTCATTTGGTTCTTGAACATCCAGTATTGAGATCTGATTCAAAAGCATTTGTGTTGTAACTTCTACCAGGTGCAGCTTAGCTTATTCACGCCATCTTCTTGGCCGTTTCTCAGATGACGTCAGAGATGAAGGGGAAATAAATGACATTCGCTTCGTTAATTTTACTTCTCGATCCGAACATTAGGACAAATTGGACAACAGTTGGAATTCAACCTGGAACTGGAACAATAGAATGATTGCATTAGAGAATTAATTCTCATCCATCCATTAACGTCTAATCAAACACAAGCGTGGCGTATAATCATTATAGACACATTATAGTTATCCCATTTAGCTCTCTTTAGTTTTGTGCCACAGGCCCGATTAGCCCTTCCAAGGAACCAGTCCAAAAGTCGGCATGGAGTGCGGCTTTTAATCTAGTCTCTAATAAAGTAAAGTAGTTGCTTCATTAAATGTCCGATAATTTTCATATATTCACGATAGCTGCAAACGCAATTTGACAATACGGCTTTGGTTATAAGTGTAAAATGTGGGACTAAGAATGCTGTTTATGTGCAACATCTCTCTCTCTCTCAATCTCTCTCTCTCCATCTCTTTCTTTCTCTCTCTCACACACACATACACATGCACATACACACGCATACACACATACACACACACACATACTCACACAAACACGCACACAAACACACGCAAACTTGCTTGTGGGCTTTCTTGGCGGTACTTTTGTCCATAAACTTCAGTTCATCTACATTGGCTGATGTTTCTTCCTTTCTTCCACTCGTATCATCCCTTAAACACTGAGGTAGGTACCTTTGGTATTTAAACTATTCAAAATGAGGGACATGAAACCACTTTCTGTCCCAGTAAGATAAGAACTCATCCCTTTGATTGTAAATTCAACCGATCTCTTTTCTTTAATACCCTTTCTAAGGTAGTTGATCCTAAAACGTTTTTCGCTTTTATCTTCACATGTATTTTTTGTTAATTCATTTATGTAGTGAGCGAGATTTGACTGCTATTTCTAGCAGAACTAGTTGCCAATTTATGGACCTTCAGTTGGACAAATTATATAATCAAGAGGAATCCACACAAGATACTGAAGAGAAAATGCTGAGTGTAGTCAATTGTATGATACCTCAGAGATTGGGTACAACAAGCATCATAAGAAAAGAGAAACGACTGGAGCTAATGTTTGAGTGAAGATGGCATGAACCCAGTCAGTTCCAGGGTGCAGAGAGAAAACTTAGCTCCCTTATGGTGAAAGACAATCAGGCGTGTGGCTTCTTTTTTTATTAAGCACGGTCTAGTATGATTGCGGCAACAGTTCCGTTCCAAATGTGATGAGAATAGTACTCCATTGTAGACCTACGACGAGATTTGTATTGCAAGGTATCCAACCACCGTGTCGCGCATCATGTGATACAAGGTCGTACAGAAAGAATAAACTTTTAAATTATATTTCTACTCTATTGATATGGGCGTGGCTTTGTAGTAAATAGCTTGCTTGGGCAAGTGTTTTCTGCTATAGCATCGGGCTAAATAATGCATTCTGAGTGGATTTGGTTGATGGGAGGAAATCCGCCTTTTATATATATGTGTATATATATATATATATATATATATATATATATATATATATATATATATATATATAGCTATATATCTTTGAGTCTAATTGGCAACCGCTTTTGGTGTGTCTATGTCCTTTTAAGTGAGGTAAAGAGAGCGATAGAAAAAGTACCAGGGTTAAGAAATAAGTCCTGGGGTCGCTGTGTTCGACTAAAACGTGGTGCTCCTGCATGGCTGCAATTACATGACTGAAACATAGAAAAGAATATGGCGGTCTGCAGAGTGTTTTTTACAGATGTAAATAACCTGTTATAAATGTAATAATTACCTCCGCCAAGGAAGGAGGTTATGTTTTCATCGGCGTTGGTTTGTCCGTCTGTCTGACTGTGTACAGAATAACTCAAAACGTTGTAAACGGTATTTGATGAAACTTTCAGCAAAGGTTGGTAACGACAGAAGGAACAGATGATGAAATTTTGGTAGTGATCCGGGAATTTTATGGAGTCTTGAAGGATTTTTCATTTCTTATATTTACTTTACATGAAGTATTACAATCTTACGTTCTTTGATTATCTACCTTGAAATCGCGTCCATCGTTTCCACGTAACCTATGGTGGCGATGCTCTTTCTAAAACTTATTTTCCTTTCTATATTAATAATTTTACTCGCGTATCCATCTTAAAATGAGATGCTTGGCGGAAGTCTGCGGAGGATGACATGTCATCCCTTGACTATTGGGATGATACCTGTTTTTAAAGGGTTTTTTTTTTATAAAATCATACGGCTGTGTTATTTTTTTTTTTTTACCCTCACCAAGGAGGTTATGTTTTTGCTGTCGTTGTTTGGGAAATTGGGCGATTTTCAGCCTGCGTGTATATGGGTGTAAATGAGCTGCTTGGTGGCGGTCTGTGCTCTCCGAGTGCTTTTCTAGTTAAATTATGTCATGCACTTGACTGCGTTGTCTTACGCGTGTGATCCACGGTGTGTTAAAAAAATAATTTGCTTGAAATCAGTCTGTGGTGCAAAAATATTTTGGAATCTGTCGTTGTAGAGTAACGATAATTGATGGAGAGGAAAGTATCTTCTGAGCCTCAGGAGACATGAGAGTCATTGAAATGTTGTCCTAGCTATGTTAAGGATGTGCTTTTACCAATCTCTTAGAAAATGCATCCTACTGTCTTATGTATGTGCATGTGTATGTATAAAGTTATAATGGAGACTTGTAAACGGTGGGCATATACATTAACCATACGTAAATAAATTATTTTCAAGTCGACTTCACACTCATGAATGCTTTCATAAATACATACATCCATGCGTATACGTGTGTGTACGTATGTGCACCTTTGTGCGTGTGTGTGTTTGTTTGCCTTAGTGTATGTGTGCCTCTGTGTGTGAGAGTCACTATATACATATAGACATTAAATATGTGTGTATATGTTTAGATGCATGCTCATTCTTCCTCTTTAGCTGGTGAAAAAGAAAGTGTAGCTACGGCCCTGGTTTTATTATAATCTGATTTTAACGAGGCATGATAAGGAGCATGAAGGAATACGAAGGAACAGGTTAAAGTTGATGGCTACATTTTGTTTCTCCCCTTATAGAAGATACAGCAAACTGATTCAATATGAATACATCTATTAACAAAAATACATTGGGTCCCAGTGCAGTTTGTACGTGATAATGTGCGCGGGATAAACACAAACCAGGCGTCAAAGTAAAAATGAAATCATACCCTCCATCTGGATTACAAGAGATGGTGCACGACAAACATCTGTCAAGCATCTACACACAACGAGTTACAAGGTACATTGCGCTCCGGACAGATATTAACAACATTAACAATCTTTTGCACTCTCATACAAAGAGAATGGTTGCAAAACTTTCACTTGCCACAGGGTGGTGAGACACCAGAGGGTGCAGTTTCTTAACGCACAGCTCCAACTTATATTTTGAGATAACCTTGAGATATAAGAAGAAGTGCGCAACTCCTTCTTATAATTTACGATAAACTCGCAAGTCTATCGTATGTGGGGGATCAAAGTGTTTGAAGTTTTCCTTTTCTTTATCCATTGTGGTATTCAGCATATCAGCACCAATGAAGTACCGCAACAGCCATAACAAATATATGGAGAGCAGTAGTCGCATTCTCAGCACACCATCATGTGACTTCATCGTTTTTAGAGATGCTCTGTAATCAATTATTGTCACGATCATTCTTGATTATAAATAAGTGAATACCTCCTATAATCAAAGACGGCAAAATCTTGTGGTGCTCGGTGTAATAAATATTAACGGCAATGTAAGATCTCCGTTTTTGTAGCTTCAAGTATATGGAAGAAGTAGAATAAGCGGGAGCAGTTTTGATCCTCATGGGTAATAACAGAAAGAATACGATCGCAGATACAAACAGCCGCAATGGGGTTCTTCCGAATAGTTTTTAGAGTTACGTTACTCTGTTGAGTGCGTAGCCTGGACATCAGAGAGATGTTCCAGGTAGACCCTCTACTTCTCCGAATCGGGAGATCACAGCTCCGATTCTGAGGAAATGTGGTAAGAATGCCTCAAGAAAGAATCGACAGACAAGTCTTACGGGCAAAATATGAAAACGTAAGGAATCCCAGGAGTAGACCATGAGGAGGTTGCTTGGATAACATCCATGGGCGCGGTTGGTCTCTTTGGGAGTTCCAGCAGGTTCTACTGGACAAGGTAGCTTCTGACGGAATCCGATGAAAGATGGGCTCAAGGATTCTACCCCATAACACTTCCAGCGGGTGAAAAAGATGAGTCGAGATTTACATACACAAATAATCTACGCATAAAAACACAAACACCTGTATATATTGGTTTCAAATTTTGGCACAAGCCCACAATTTCGGTGGAAGGGGATTCTCGATTTCATCGACTCCAGTGTTCAACTGGTAATTATGTTATTGACCCTGAAAGGGTGAAAGACAAAGTCAATCCCGGCAGCGTTTGAACTCAGATGGTAAAGACGAAAGAAATGCCGTCAGTCATTTTGCCCAGCATGCTAACCATCTTGCCAGCATGCTAACCGTCTTGCCAGCATGCTAACCAGCTTGCCCGCTCGCTGCCGCTGGGCATTATATATTGATTTCAAATTTTGACATATGTCCAGTAATTGCCAGGGAGGGGGCAAGTCCATTACGTCGACCCCAGTGCTCAATTGGTACTTATTTTATCGACGCGGAAAGGATGAAAAGCAATGTAGACCTCAGCGGAATTTGAACTCACAATATGAAGACGGACGAAATTCCGCTAAGCATTTTGCCCGGCGAGCGAACTATTTTGCCAGCTCACCGCCTATATATCTGTGTATGTTGACAGACAGATAGGTACACACACACACACACACACACACACACACACACACACACACACACACACACACATCCACACAAATAAACACACATTTATGTAATGCATGTACCATATATATGAATATTTGTTTGTGTACATGTGTGTGTGTGTGCAATTGTGTGCGTGCGCGTCTAGCGTCTTTGTGTGAAATTCATTCAAGAATTTCTCGTCTAGTCCAGAGATTTCTATATTTCTTCATATTGTCATTATGACGTCACAATATCGGAAACGTTTTCTCCAAGACCTTCGCTTCTAATAATATTCAGTCTCTTTCAACCTTTCGCGGTGATTAGAGGCTAGGGAATGTGTGCGTCGGGGGACGTACCCGGACACCTGAAGACTAGAGTGAAGTCAGAGTCATCTTCACCTTGTTTTTGGTGTTTGTGGGGATATTTTGAGCAGACCCTCACAGGTGTGCCCTCCACACAATTGTTTCCTTACAACTTTCAGAAAAAATGGATATCGTTAAAGGAAATATTCTACAATTATCTCTCCGATAGCATACATTACGACTATATCGGAATTTAATGCGAAAAAAATACAGGTCGCGCACACATACGTACTGACATACATCCCAATATATATTCAAAATTTCAAGTTCCATTTTGTGGATATATATACGTTATGTGTCAGTATATGTGTGTGTAATTTCGCGAATTTTTCTCCTTGTTTTTTTTTTTTTCACATTAAATTCCGATATAATCGTAATCTATACCTTCTGAGAAGTATTTGTAGAAAATTTTATTAAAATTATACACATTTTTCATGAAGTTATCAGGAAATATCTCTCCGATAGCATACATTACGACTAAGGAAATATCTCTCCGATAGCATACATTACGACTACATCAGAATTTAGCGCGAAAAAAATACAGGTCGCGCACACATACGTACTGACATACATCCTAATATATATTCAAAATTTCAAGTTCCATTTTGTGGATATATATATGTTGTGTGTCAGTATGTGTGTGTGTAATTTCGCGAATTTTTTCTCCTTGTTTTTCTTTTCTCATTAAATCCCGATATAATCATAATCTATACCTTCTGAGAAGTATTTGTAGAAAATTTTATTAAAATTATACACATTTTTCAGGAAGTTATCAGGAAACAAAGTCGGGGACACAATTGTGTGGGTCTGCCGTTTTATGCACCTTTGAGTTCTTAAACACCCTCTGTAACATGCTGGTTGGTACCATAACATAGTTACAAGGTGTCCGGTATTGTTCCTCCAACCGTATGAACTCTTAGCCAGGCAATTTCAGGACAGGAAACCTGGAGGTTCCAACCAGAAACAATACTTCACTTTCGATATATTCACACAGAATATTATTTCATTGTAAACAATCGTGTAACTGTTAGGAGATATGATAGTGAGGATAGGTAAATAAAAATCGTACATGAAATATTCCTTTCTACTACTATAAGAGAAAGGCTTGAAATTTGTTGGACTGGTACTTATATCATAAACAACAAAAGGATCAAAGGAACCGTCGATCGCGGTGGAATTTGAACTCAGATTGCAAACGTGGACGAAATGCCGCCGGCATGCTAACGAATCTGCCGCTCACTGTCTAATAAACACGGATAATGGTTACTCAAAATAGATGTAGAGATTAGGGTTATAAACTCGGTAAGTGTTTAAATAAAACACAAGTTTGCTGCTATTAAAATGTCCGATATTTTCTTGATTTATCGATTATAATGAAGGCAAAATTCTGTTTGCCCGCGGCCCGTCTATCTCGGTCTACATTTGTTCTATATAGAGAAATTATAACTTTTTGGAATGAGAATGATCTCGGGATGGAAAATCTGCCCTTCATTTGGTTCTTGAACATCCAGTATTGAGATCTGATTCAAAAGCATTTGTGTTGTAACTTCTACCAGGTGCAGCTTAGCTTATTCACGCCATCTTCTTGGCCGTTTCTCAGATGACGTCAGAGATGAAGGGGAAATAAATGACATTCGCTTCGTTAATTTTACTTCTCGATCCGAACATTAGGACAAATTGGACAACAGTTGGAATTCAACCTGGAACTGGAACAATAGAATGATTGCATTAGAGAATTAATTCTCATCCATCCATTAACGTCTAATCAAACACAAGCGTGGCGTATAATCATTATAGACACATTATAGTTATCCCATTTAGCTCTCTTTAGTTTTGTGCCACAGGCCCGATTAGCCCTTCCAAGGAACCAGTCCAAAAGTCGGCATGGAGTGCGGCTTTTAATCTAGTCTCTAATAAAGTAAAGTAGTTGCTTCATTAAATGTCCGATAATTTTCATATATTCACGATAGCTGCAAACGCAATTTGACAATACGGCTTTGGTTATAAGTGTAAAATGTGGGACTAAGAATGCTGTTTATGTGCAACATCTCTCTCTCTCTCAATCTCTCTCTCTCCATCTCTTTCTTTCTCTCTCTCACACACACATACACATGCACATACACACGCATACACACATACACACACACACATACTCACACAAACACGCACACAAACACGCACACAAACACACGCAAACTTGCTTGTGGGCTTTCTTGGCGGTACTTTTGTCCATAAACTTCAGTTCATCTACATTGGCTGATGTTTCTTCCTTTCTTCCACTCGTATCATCCCTTAAACACTGAGGTAGGTACCTTTGGTATTTAAACTATTCAAAATGAGGGACATGAAACCACTTTCTGTCCCAGTAAGATAAGAACTCATCCCTTTGATTGTAAATTCAACCGATCTCTTTTCTTTAATACCCTTTCTAAGGTAGTTGATCCTAAAACGTTTTTCGCTTTTATCTTCACATGTATTTTTTGTTAATTCATTTATGTAGTGAGCGAGATTTGACTGCTATTTCTAGCAGAACTAGTTGCCAATTTATGGACCTTCAGTTGGACAAATTATATAATCAAGAGGAATCCACACAAGATACTGAAGAGAAAATGCTGAGTGTAGTCAATTGTATGATACCTCAGAGATTGGGTACAACAAGCATCATAAGAAAAGAGAAACGACTGGAGCTAATGTTTGAGTGAAGATGGCATGAACCCAGTCAGTTCCAGGGTGCAGAGAGAAAACTTAGCTCCCTTATGGTGAAAGACAATCAGGCGTGTGGCTTCTTTTTTTATTAAGCACGGTCTAGTATGATTGCGGCAACAGTTCCGTTCCAAATGTGATGAGAATAGTACTCCATTGTAGACCTACGACGAGATTTGTATTGCAAGGTATCCAACCACCGTGTCGCGCATCATGTGATACAAGGTCGTACAGAAAGAATAAACTTTTAAATTATATTTCTACTCTATTGATATGGGCGTGGCTTTGTAGTAAATAGCTTGCTTGGGCAAGTGTTTTCTGCTATAGCATCGGGCTAAATAATGCATTCTGAGTGGATTTGGTTGATGGGAGGAAATCCGCCTTTTATATATATGTGTATATATATATATATATATATATATATATATATATAGCTATATATCTTTGAGTCTAATTGGCAACCGCTTTTGGTGTGTCTATGTCCTTTTAAGTGAGGTAAAGAGAGCGATAGAAAAAGTACCAGGGTTAAGAAATAAGTCCTGGGGTCGCTGTGTTCGACTAAAACGTGGTGCTCCTGCATGGCTGCAATTACATGACTGAAACATAGAAAAGAATATGGCGGTCTGCAGAGTGTTTTTTACAGATGTAAATAACCTGTTATAAATGTAATAATTACCTCCGCCAAGGAAGGAGGTTATGTTTTCATCGGCGTTGGTTTGTCCGTCTGTCTGACTGTGTACAGAATAACTCAAAACGTTGTAAACGGTATTTGATGAAACTTTCAGCAAAGGTTGGTAACGACAGAAGGAACAGATGATGAAATTTTGGTAGTGATCCGGGAATTTTATGGAGTCTTGAAGGATTTTTCATTTCTTATATTTACTTTACATGAAGTATTACAATCTTACGTTCTTTGATTATCTACCTTGAAATCGCGTCCATCGTTTCCACGTAACCTATGGTGGCGATGCTCTTTCTAAAACTTATTTTCCTTTCTATATTAATAATTTTACTCGCGTATCCATCTTAAAATGAGATGCTTGGCGGAAGTCTGCGGAGGATGACATGTCATCCCTTGACTATTGGGATGATACCTGTTTTTAAAGGGGTTTTTTTTTATAAAATCATACGGCTGTGTTATTTTTTTTTTTTTACCCTCACCAAGGAGGTTATGTTTTTGCTGTCGTTGTTTGGGAAATTGGGCGATTTTCAGCCTGCGTGTATATGGGTGTAAATGAGCTGCTTGGTGGCGGTCTGTGCTCTCCGAGTGCTTTTCTAGTTAAATTATGTCATGCACTTGACTGCGTTGTCTTACGCGTGTGATCCACGGTGTGTTAAAAAAATAATTTGCTTGAAATCAGTCTGTGGTGCAAAAATATTTTGGAATCTGTCGTTGTAGAGTAACGATAATTGATGGAGAGGAAAGTATCTTCTGAGCCTCAGGAGACATGAGAGTCATTGAAATGTTGTCCTAGCTATGTTAAGGATGTGCTTTTACCAATCTCTTAGAAAATGCATCCTACTGTCTTATGTATGTGCATGTGTATGTATAAAGTTATAATGGAGACTTGTAAACGGTGGGCATATACATTAACCATACGTAAATAAATTATTTTCAAGTCGACTTCACACTCATGAATGCTTTCATAAATACATACATCCATGCGTATACGTGTGTGTACGTATGTGCACCTTTGTGCGTGTGTGTGTTTGTTTGCCTTAGTGTATGTGTGCCTCTGTGTGTGAGAGTCACTATATACATATAGACATTAAATATGTGTGTATATGTTTAGATGCATGCTCATTCTTCCTCTTTAGCTGGTGAAAAAGAAAGTGTAGCTACGGCCCTGGTTTTATTATAATCTGATTTTAACGAGGCATGATAAGGAGCATGAAGGAATACGAAGGAACAGGTTAAAGTTGATGGCTACATTTTGTTTCTCCCCTTATAGAAGATACAGCAAACTGATTCAATATGAATACATCTATTAACAAAAATACATTGGGTCCCAGTGCAGTTTGTACGTGATAATGTGCGCGGGATAAACACAAACCAGGCGTCAAAGTAAAAATGAAATCATACCCTCCATCTGGATTACAAGAGATGGTGCACGACAAACATCTGTCAAGCATCTACACACAACGAGTTACAAGGTACATTGCGCTCCGGACAGATATTAACAACATTAACAATCTTTTGCACTCTCATACAAAGAGAATGGTTGCAAAACTTTCACTTGCCACAGGGTGGTGAGACACCAGAGGGTGCAGTTTCTTAACGCACAGCTCCAACTTATATTTTGAGATAACCTTGAGATATAAGAAGAAGTGCGCAACTCCTTCTTATAATTTACGATAAACTCGCAAGTCTATCGTATGTGGGGGATCAAAGTGTTTGAAGTTTTCCTTTTCTTTATCCATTGTGGTATTCAGCATATCAGCACCAATGAAGTACCGCAACAGCCATAACAAATATATGGAGAGCAGTAGTCGCATTCTCAGCACACCATCATGTGACTTCATCGTTTTTAGAGATGCTCTGTAATCAATTATTGTCACGATCATTCTTGATTATAAATAAGTGAATACCTCCTATAATCAAAGACGGCAAAATCTTGTGGTGCTCGGTGTAATAAATATTAACGGCAATGTAAGATCTCCGTTTTTGTAGCTTCAAGTATATGGAAGAAGTAGAATAAGCGGGAGCAGTTTTGATCCTCATGGGTAATAACAGAAAGAATACGATCGCAGATACAAACAGCCGCAATGGGGTTCTTCCGAATAGTTTTTAGAGTTACGTTACTCTGTTGAGTGCGTAGCCTGGACATCAGAGAGATGTTCCAGGTAGACCCTCTACTTCTCCGAATCGGGAGATCACAGCTCCGATTCTGAGGAAATGTGGTAAGAATGCCTCAAGAAAGAATCGACAGACAAGTCTTACGGGCAAAATATGAAAACGTAAGGAATCCCAGGAGTAGACCATGAGGAGGTTGCTTGGATAACATCCATGGGCGCGGTTGGTCTCTTTGGGAGTTCCAGCAGGTTCTACTGGACAAGGTAGCTTCTGACGGAATCCGATGAAAGATGGGCTCAAGGATTCTACCCCATAACACTTCCAGCGGGTGAAAAAGATGAGTCGAGATTTACATACACAAATAATCTACGCATAAAAACACAAACACCTGTATATATTGGTTTCAAATTTTGGCACAAGCCCACAATTTCGGTGGAAGGGGATTCTCGATTTCATCGACTCCAGTGTTCAACTGGTAATTATGTTATTGACCCTGAAAGGGTGAAAGACAAAGTCAATCCCGGCAGCGTTTGAACTCAGATGGTAAAGACGAAAGAAATGCCGTCAGTCATTTTGCCCAGCATGCTAACCATCTTGCCAGCATGCTAACCGTCTTGCCAGCATGCTAACCAGCTTGCCCGCTCGCTGCCGCTGGGCATTATATATTGATTTCAAATTTTGACATATGTCCAGTAATTGCCAGGGAGGGGGCAAGTCCATTACGTCGACCCCAGTGCTCAATTGGTACTTATTTTATCGACGCGGAAAGGATGAAAAGCAATGTAGACCTCAGCGGAATTTGAACTCACAATATGAAGACGGACGAAATTCCGCTAAGCATTTTGCCCGGCGAGCGAACTATTTTGCCAGCTCACCGCCTATATATCTGTGTATGTTGACAGACAGATAGGTACACACACACACACACACACACACACACACACACACACACACACACACACACACATCCACACAAATAAACACACATTTATGTAATGCATGTACCATATATATGAATATTTGTTTGTGTACATGTGTGTGTGTGTGCAATTGTGTGCGTGCGCGTCTAGCGTCTTTGTGTGAAATTCATTCAAGAATTTCTCGTCTAGTCCAGAGATTTCTATATTTCTTCATATTGTCATTATGACGTCACAATATCGGAAACGTTTTCTCCAAGACCTTCGCTTCTAATAATATTCAGTCTCTTTCAACCTTTCGCGGTGATTAGAGGCTAGGGAATGTGTGCGTCGGGGGACGTACCCGGACACCTGAAGACTAGAGTGAAGTCAGAGTCATCTTCACCTTGTTTTTGGTGTTTGTGGGGATATTTTGAGCAGACCCTCACAGGTGTGCCCTCCACACAATTGTTTCCTTACAACTTTCAGAAAAAATGGATATCGTTAAAGGAAATATTCTACAATTATCTCTCCGATAGCATACATTACGACTATATCGGAATTTAATGCGAAAAAAATACAGGTCGCGCACACATACGTACTGACATACATCCCAATATATATTCAAAATTTCAAGTTCCATTTTGTGGATATATATACGTTATGTGTCAGTATATGTGTGTGTAATTTCGCGAATTTTTCTCCTTGTTTTTTTTTTTTTCACATTAAATTCCGATATAATCGTAATCTATACCTTCTGAGAAGTATTTGTAGAAAATTTTATTAAAATTATACACATTTTTCATGAAGTTATCAGGAAATATCTCTCCGATAGCATACATTACGACTAAGGAAATATCTCTCCGATAGCATACATTACGACTACATCAGAATTTAGCGCGAAAAAAATACAGGTCGCGCACACATACGTACTGACATACATCCTAATATATATTCAAAATTTCAAGTTCCATTTTGTGGATATATATATGTTGTGTGTCAGTATGTGTGTGTGTAATTTCGCGAATTTTTTCTCCTTGTTTTTCTTTTCTCATTAAATCCCGATATAATCATAATCTATACCTTCTGAGAAGTATTTGTAGAAAATTTTATTAAAATTATACACATTTTTCAGGAAGTTATCAGGAAACAAAGTCGGGGACACAATTGTGTGGGTCTGCCGTTTTATGCACCTTTGAGTTCTTAAACACCCTCTGTAACATGCTGGTTGGTACCATAACATAGTTACAAGGTGTCCGGTATTGTTCCTCCAACCGTATGAACTCTTAGCCAGGCAATTTCAGGACAGGAAACCTGGAGGTTCCAACCAGAAACAATACTTCACTTTCGATATATTCACACAGAATATTATTTCATTGTAAACAATCGTGTAACTGTTAGGAGATATGATAGTGAGGATAGGTAAATAAAAATCGTACATGAAATATTCCTTTCTACTACTATAAGAGAAAGGCTTGAAATTTGTTGGACTGGTACTTATATCATAAACAACAAAAGGATCAAAGGAACCGTCGATCGCGGTGGAATTTGAACTCAGATTGCAAACGTGGACGAAATGCCGCCGGCATGCTAACGAATCTGCCGCTCACTGTCTAATAAACACGGATAATGGTTACTCAAAATAGATGTAGAGATTAGGGTTATAAACTCGGTAAGTGTTTAAATAAAACACAAGTTTGCTGCTATTAAAATGTCCGATATTTTCTTGATTTATCGATTATAATGAAGGCAAAATTCTGTTTGCCCGCGGCCCGTCTATCTCGGTCTACATTTGTTCTATATAGAGAAATTATAACTTTTTGGAATGAGAATGATCTCGGGATGGAAAATCTGCCCTTCATTTGGTTCTTGAACATCCAGTATTGAGATCTGATTCAAAAGCATTTGTGTTGTAACTTCTACCAGGTGCAGCTTAGCTTATTCACGCCATCTTCTTGGCCGTTTCTCAGATGACGTCAGAGATGAAGGGGAAATAAATGACATTCGCTTCGTTAATTTTACTTCTCGATCCGAACATTAGGACAAATTGGACAACAGTTGGAATTCAACCTGGAACTGGAACAATAGAATGATTGCATTAGAGAATTAATTCTCATCCATCCATTAACGTCTAATCAAACACAAGCGTGGCGTATAATCATTATAGACACATTATAGTTATCCCATTTAGCTCTCTTTAGTTTTGTGCCACAGGCCCGATTAGCCCTTCCAAGGAACCAGTCCAAAAGTCGGCATGGAGTGCGGCTTTTAATCTAGTCTCTAATAAAGTAAAGTAGTTGCTTCATTAAATGTCCGATAATTTTCATATATTCACGATAGCTGCAAACGCAATTTGACAATACGGCTTTGGTTATAAGTGTAAAATGTGGGACTAAGAATGCTGTTTATGTGCAACATCTCTCTCTCTCTCAATCTCTCTCTCTCTCTCAATCTCTCTCTCTCCATCTCTTTCTTTCTCTCTCTCACACACACATACACATGCACATACACACGCATACACACATACACACACACACATACTCACACAAACACGCACACAAACACACGCAAACTTGCTTGTGGGCTTTCTTGGCGGTACTTTTGTCCATAAACTTCAGTTCATCTACATTGGCTGATGTTTCTTCCTTTCTTCCACTCGTATCATCCCTTAAACACTGAGGTAGGTACCTTTGGTATTTAAACTATTCAAAATGAGGGACATGAAACCACTTTCTGTCCCAGTAAGATAAGAACTCATCCCTTTGATTGTAAATTCAACCGATCTCTTTTCTTTAATACCCTTTCTAAGGTAGTTGATCCTAAAACGTTTTTCGCTTTTATCTTCACATGTATTTTTTGTTAATTCATTTATGTAGTGAGCGAGATTTGACTGCTATTTCTAGCAGAACTAGTTGCCAATTTATGGACCTTCAGTTGGACAAATTATATAATCAAGAGGAATCCACACAAGATACTGAAGAGAAAATGCTGAGTGTAGTCAATTGTATGATACCTCAGAGATTGGGTACAACAAGCATCATAAGAAAAGAGAAACGACTGGAGCTAATGTTTGAGTGAAGATGGCATGAACACAGTCAGTTCCAGGGTGCAGAGAGAAAACTTAGCTCCCTTATGGTGAAAGACAATCAGGCGTGTGGCTTCTTTTTTTATTAAGCACGGTCTAGTATGACTGCGGCAACAGTTCCGTTCCAAATGTGATGGGAATAGTACTCCATTGTAGACCTACGACGAGATTTGTATTGCAAGGTATCCAACCACCGTGTCGCGCATCATGTGATACAAGGTCGTACAGAAAGAATAAACTTTTAAATTATATTTCTACTCTATTGATATGGGCGTGGCTTTGTAGTAAATAGCTTGCTTGGGCAAGTGTTTTCTGCTATAGCATCGGGCTAAATAATGCATTCTGAGTGGATTTGGTTGATGGGAGGAAATCCGCCTTTTATATATATGTGTATATATATATATATATATATATATATATATATATATAGCTATATATCTTTGAGTCTAATTGGCAACCGCTTTTGGTGTGTCTATGTCCTTTTAAGTGAGGTAAAGAGAGCGATAGAAAAAGTACCAGGGTTAAGAAATAAGTCCTGGGGTCGCTGTGTTCGACTAAAACGTGGTGCTCCTGCATGGCTGCAATTACATGACTGAAACATAGAAAAGAATATGGCGGTCTGCAGAGTGTTTTTTACAGATGTAAATAACCTGTTATAAATGTAATAATTACCTCCGCCAAGGAAGGAGGTTATGTTTTCATCGGCGTTGGTTTGTCCGTCTGTCTGACTGTGTACAGAATAACTCAAAACGTTGTAAACGGTATTTGATGAAACTTTCAGCAAAGGTTGGTAACGACAGAAGGAACAGATGATGAAATTTTGGTAGTGATCCGGGAATTTTATGGAGTCTTGAAGGATTTTTCATTTCTTATATTTACTTTACATGAAGTATTACAATCTTACGTTCTTTGATTATCTACCTTGAAATCGCGTCCATCGTTTCCACGTAACCTATGGTGGCGATGCTCTTTCTAAAACTTATTTTCCTTTCTATATTAATAATTTTACTCGCGTATCCATCTTAAAATGAGATGCTTGGCGGAAGTCTGCGGAGGATGACATGTCATCCCTTGACTATTGGGATGATACCTGTTTTTAAAGGGGTTTTTTTTTATAAAATCATACGGCTGTGTTATTTTTTTTTTTTTACCCTCACCAAGGAGGTTATGTTTTTGCTGTCGTTGTTTGGGAAATTGGGCGATTTTCAGCCTGCGTGTATATGGGTGTAAATGAGCTGCTTGGTGGCGGTCTGTGCTCTCCGAGTGCTTTTCTAGTTAAATTATGTCATGCACTTGACTGCGTTGTCTTACGCGTGTGATCCACGGTGTGTTAAAAAAATAATTTGCTTGAAATCAGTCTGTGGTGCAAAAATATTTTGGAATCTGTCGTTGTAGAGTAACGATAATTGATGGAGAGGAAAGTATCTTCTGAGCCTCAGGAGACATGAGAGTCATTGAAATGTTGTCCTAGCTATGTTAAGGATGTGCTTTTACCAATCTCTTAGAAAATGCATCCTACTGTCTTATGTATGTGCATGTGTATGTATAAAGTTATAATGGAGACTTGTAAACGGTGGGCATATACATTAACCATACGTAAATAAATTATTTTCAAGTCGACTTCACACTCATGAATGCTTTCATAAATACATACATCCATGCGTATACGTGTGTGTACGTATGTGCACCTTTGTGCGTGTGTGTGTTTGTTTGCCTTAGTGTATGTGTGCCTCTGTGTGTGAGAGTCACTATATACATATAGACATTAAATATGTGTGTATATGTTTAGATGCATGCTCATTCTTCCTCTTTAGCTGGTGAAAAAGAAAGTGTAGCTACGGCCCTGGTTTTATTATAATCTGATTTTAACGAGGCATGATAAGGAGCATGAAGGAATACGAAGGAACAGGTTAAAGTTGATGGCTACATTTTGTTTCTCCCCTTATAGAAGATACAGCAAACTGATTCAATATGAATACATCTATTAACAAAAATACATTGGGTCCCAGTGCAGTTTGTACGTGATAATGTGCGCGGGATAAACACAAACCAGGCGTCAAAGTAAAAATGAAATCATACCCTCCATCTGGATTACAAGAGATGGTGCACGACAAACATCTGTCAAGCATCTACACACAACGAGTTACAAGGTACATTGCGCTCCGGACAGATATTAACAACATTAACAATCTTTTGCACTCTCATACAAAGAGAATGGTTGCAAAACTTTCACTTGCCACAGGGTGGTGAGACACCAGAGGGTGCAGTTTCTTAACGCACAGCTCCAACTTATATTTTGAGATAACCTTGAGATATAAGAAGAAGTGCGCAACTCCTTCTTATAATTTACGATAAACTCGCAAGTCTATCGTATGTGGGGGATCAAAGTGTTTGAAGTTTTCCTTTTCTTTATCCATTGTGGTATTCAGCATATCAGCACCAATGAAGTACCGCAACAGCCATAACAAATATATGGAGAGCAGTAGTCGCATTCTCAGCACACCATCATGTGACTTCATCGTTTTTAGAGATGCTCTGTAATCAATTATTGTCACGATCATTCTTGATTATAAATAAGTGAATACCTCCTATAATCAAAGACGGCAAAATCTTGTGGTGCTCGGTGTAATAAATATTAACGGCAATGTAAGATCTCCGTTTTTGTAGCTTCAAGTATATGGAAGAAGTAGAATAAGCGGGAGCAGTTTTGATCCTCATGGGTAATAACAGAAAGAATACGATCGCAGATACAAACAGCCGCAATGGGGTTCTTCCGAATAGTTTTTAGAGTTACGTTACTCTGTTGAGTGCGTAGCCTGGACATCAGAGAGATGTTCCAGGTAGACCCTCTACTTCTCCGAATCGGGAGATCACAGCTCCGATTCTGAGGAAATGTGGTAAGAATGCCTCAAGAAAGAATCGACAGACAAGTCTTACGGGCAAAATATGAAAACGTAAGGAATCCCAGGAGTAGACCATGAGGAGGTTGCTTGGATAACATCCATGGGCGCGGTTGGTCTCTTTGGGAGTTCCAGCAGGTTCTACTGGACAAGGTAGCTTCTGACGGAATCCGATGAAAGATGGGCTCAAGGATTCTACCCCATAACACTTCCAGCGGGTGAAAAAGATGAGTCGAGATTTACATACACAAATAATCTACGCATAAAAACACAAACACCTGTATATATTGGTTTCAAATTTTGGCACAAGCCCACAATTTCGGTGGAAGGGGATTCTCGATTTCATCGACTCCAGTGTTCAACTGGTAATTATGTTATTGACCCTGAAAGGGTGAAAGACAAAGTCAATCCCGGCAGCGTTTGAACTCAGATGGTAAAGACGAAAGAAATGCCGTCAGTCATTTTGCCCAGCATGCTAACCATCTTGCCAGCATGCTAACCGTCTTGCCAGCATGCTAACCAGCTTGCCCGCTCGCTGCCGCTGGGCATTATATATTGATTTCAAATTTTGACATATGTCCAGTAATTGCCAGGGAGGGGGCAAGTCCATTACGTCGACCCCAGTGCTCAATTGGTACTTATTTTATCGACGCGGAAAGGATGAAAAGCAATGTAGACCTCAGCGGAATTTGAACTCACAATATGAAGACGGACGAAATTCCGCTAAGCATTTTGCCCGGCGAGCGAACTATTTTGCCAGCTCACCGCCTATATATCTGTGTATGTTGACAGACAGATAGGTACACACACACACACACACACACACACACACACACACACACACACACACACATCCACACAAATAAACACACATTTATGTAATGCATGTACCATATATATGAATATTTGTTTGTGTACATGTGTGTGTGTGTGCAATTGTGTGCGTGCGCGTCTAGCGTCTTTGTGTGAAATTCATTCAAGAATTTCTCGTCTAGTCCAGAGATTTCTATATTTCTTCATATTGTCATTATGACGTCACAATATCGGAAACGTTTTCTCCAAGACCTTCGCTTCTAATAATATTCAGTCTCTTTCAACCTTTCGCGGTGATTAGAGGCTAGGGAATGTGTGCGTCGGGGGACGTACCCGGACACCTGAAGACTAGAGTGAAGTCAGAGTCATCTTCACCTTGTTTTTGGTGTTTGTGGGGATATTTTGAGCAGACCCTCACAGGTGTGCCCTCCACACAATTGTTTCCTTACAACTTTCAGAAAAAATGGATATCGTTAAAGGAAATATTCTACAATTATCTCTCCGATAGCATACATTACGACTATATCGGAATTTAATGCGAAAAAAATACAGGTCGCGCACACATACGTACTGACATACATCCCAATATATATTCAAAATTTCAAGTTCCATTTTGTGGATATATATACGTTATGTGTCAGTATATGTGTGTGTAATTTCGCGAATTTTTCTCCTTGTTTTTTTTTTTTCACATTAAATTCCGATATAATCGTAATCTATACCTTCTGAGAAGTATTTGTAGAAAATTTTATTAAAATTATACACATTTTTCATGAAGTTATCAGGAAATATCTCTCCGATAGCATACATTACGACTAAGGAAATATCTCTCCGATAGCATACATTACGACTACATCAGAATTTAGCGCGAAAAAAATACAGGTCGCGCACACATACGTACTGACATACATCCTAATATATATTCAAAATTTCAAGTTCCATTTTGTGGATATATATATGTTGTGTGTCAGTATGTGTGTGTGTAATTTCGCGAATTTTTTCTCCTTGTTTTTCTTTTCTCATTAAATCCCGATATAATCATAATCTATACCTTCTGAGAAGTATTTGTAGAAAATTTTATTAAAATTATACACATTTTTCAGGAAGTTATCAGGAAACAAAGTCGGGGACACAATTGTGTGGGTCTGCCGTTTTATGCACCTTTGAGTTCTTAAACACCCTCTGTAACATGCTGGTTGGTACCATAACATAGTTACAAGGTGTCCGGTATTGTTCCTCCAACCGTATGAACTCTTAGCCAGGCAATTTCAGGACAGGAAACCTGGAGGTTCCAACCAGAAACAATACTTCACTTTCGATATATTCACACAGAATATTATTTCATTGTAAACAATCGTGTAACTGTTAGGAGATATGATAGTGAGGATAGGTAAATAAAAATCGTACATGAAATATTCCTTTCTACTACTATAAGAGAAAGGCTTGAAATTTGTTGGACTGGTACTTATATCATAAACAACAAAAGGATCAAAGGAACCGTCGATCGCGGTGGAATTTGAACTCAGATTGCAAACGTGGACGAAATGCCGCCGGCATGCTAACGAATCTGCCGCTCACTGTCTAATAAACACGGATAATGGTTACTCAAAATAGATGTAGAGATTAGGGTTATAAACTCGGTAAGTGTTTAAATAAAACACAAGTTTGCTGCTATTAAAATGTCCGATATTTTCTTGATTTATCGATTATAATGAAGGCAAAATTCTGTTTGCCCGCGGCCCGTCTATCTCGGTCTACATTTGTTCTATATAGAGAAATTATAACTTTTTGGAATGAGAATGATCTCGGGATGGAAAATCTGCCCTTCATTTGGTTCTTGAACATCCAGTATTGAGATCTGATTCAAAAGCATTTGTGTTGTAACTTCTACCAGGTGCAGCTTAGCTTATTCACGCCATCTTCTTGGCCGTTTCTCAGATGACGTCAGAGATGAAGGGGAAATAAATGACATTCGCTTCGTTAATTTTACTTCTCGATCCGAACATTAGGACAAATTGGACAACAGTTGGAATTCAACCTGGAACTGGAACAATAGAATGATTGCATTAGAGAATTAATTCTCATCCATCCATTAACGTCTAATCAAACACAAGCGTGGCGTATAATCATTATAGACACATTATAGTTATCCCATTTAGCTCTCTTTAGTTTTGTGCCACAGGCCCGATTAGCCCTTCCAAGGAACCAGTCCAAAAGTCGGCATGGAGTGCGGCTTTTAATCTAGTCTCTAATAAAGTAAAGTAGTTGCTTCATTAAATGTCCGATAATTTTCATATATTCACGATAGCTGCAAACGCAATTTGACAATACGGCTTTGGTTATAAGTGTAAAATGTGGGACTAAGAATGCTGTTTATGTGCAACATCTCTCTCTCTCTCAATCTCTCTCTCTCCATCTCTTTCTTTCTCTCTCTCACACACACATACACATGCACATACACACGCATACACACATACACACACACACATACTCACACAAACACGCACACAAACACACGCAAACTTGCTTGTGGGCTTTCTTGGCGGTACTTTTGTCCATAAACTTCAGTTCATCTACATTGGCTGATGTTTCTTCCTTTCTTCCACTCGTATCATCCCTTAAACACTGAGGTAGGTACCTTTGGTATTTAAACTATTCAAAATGAGGGACATGAAACCACTTTCTGTCCCAGTAAGATAAGAACTCATCCCTTTGATTGTAAATTCAACCGATCTCTTTTCTTTAATACCCTTTCTAAGGTAGTTGATCCTAAAACGTTTTTCGCTTTTATCTTCACATGTATTTTTTGTTAATTCATTTATGTAGTGAGCGAGATTTGACTGCTATTTCTAGCAGAACTAGTTGCCAATTTATGGACCTTCAGTTGGACAAATTATATAATCAAGAGGAATCCACACAAGATACTGAAGAGAAAATGCTGAGTGTAGTCAATTGTATGATACCTCAGAGATTGGGTACAACAAGCGTCATAAGAAAAGAGAAACGACTGGAGCTAATGTTTGAGTGAAGATGGCATGAACCCAGTCAGTTCCAGGGTGCAGAGAGAAAACTTAGCTCCCTTATGGTGAAAGACAATCAGGCGTGTGGCTTCTTTTTTTTATTAAGCACGGTCTAGTATGATTGCGGCAACAGTTCCGTTCCAAATGTGATGAGAATAGTACTCCATTGTAGACCTACGACGAGATTTGTATTGCAAGGTATCCAACCACCGTGTCGCGCATCATGTGATACAAGGTCGTACAGAAAGAATAAACTTTTAAATTATATTTCTACTCTATTGATATGGGCGTGGCTTTGTAGTAAATAGCTTGCTTGGGCAAGTGTTTTCTGCTATAGCATCGGGCTAAATAATGCATTCTGAGTGGATTTGGTTGATGGGAGGAAATCCGCCTTTTATATATATGTGTATATATATATATATATATATATATATATATATATAGCTATATATCTTTGAGTCTAATTGGCAACCGCTTTTGGTGTGTCTATGTCCTTTTAAGTGAGGTAAAGAGAGCGATAGAAAAAGTACCAGGGTTAAGAAATAAGTCCTGGGGTCGCTGTGTTCGACTAAAACGTGGTGCTCCTGCATGGCTGCAATTACATGACTGAAACATAGAAAAGAATATGGCGGTCTGCAGAGTGTTTTTTACAGATGTAAATAACCTGTTATAAATGTAATAATTACCTCCGCCAAGGAAGGAGGTTATGTTTTCATCGGCGTTGGTTTGTCCGTCTGTCTGACTGTGTACAGAATAACTCAAAACGTTGTAAACGGTATTTGATGAAACTTTCAGCAAAGGTTGGTAACGACAGAAGGAACAGATGATGAAATTTTGGTAGTGATCCGGGAATTTTATGGAGTCTTGAAGGATTTTTCATTTCTTATATTTACTTTACATGAAGTATTACAATCTTACGTTCTTTGATTATCTACCTTGAAATCGCGTCCATCGTTTCCACGTAACCTATGGTGGCGATGCTCTTTCTAAAACTTATTTTCCTTTCTATATTAATAATTTTACTCGCGTATCCATCTTAAAATGAGATGCTTGGCGGAAGTCTGCGGAGGATGACATGTCATCCCTTGACTATTGGGATGATACCTGTTTTTAAAGGGGTTTTTTTTTATAAAATCATACGGCTGTGTTATTTTTTTTTTTTTTACCCTCACCAAGGAGGTTATGTTTTTGCTGTCGTTGTTTGGGAAATTGGGCGATTTTCAGCCTGCGTGTATATGGGTGTAAATGAGCTGCTTGGTGGCGGTCTGTGCTCTCCGAGTGCTTTTCTAGTTAAATTATGTCATGCACTTGACTGCGTTGTCTTACGCGTGTGATCCACGGTGTGTTAAAAAAATAATTTGCTTGAAATCAGTCTGTGGTGCAAAAATATTTTGGAATCTGTCGTTGTAGAGTAACGATAATTGATGGAGAGGAAAGTATCTTCTGAGCCTCAGGAGACATGAGAGTCATTGAAATGTTGTCCTAGCTATGTTAAGGATGTGCTTTTACCAATCTCTTAGAAAATGCATCCTACTGTCTTATGTATGTGCATGTGTATGTATAAAGTTATAATGGAGACTTGTAAACGGTGGGCATATACATTAACCATACGTAAATAAATTATTTTCAAGTCGACTTCACACTCATGAATGCTTTCATAAATACATACATCCATGCGTATACGTGTGTGTACGTATGTGCACCTTTGTGCGTGTGTGTGTTTGTTTGCCTTAGTGTATGTGTGCCTCTGTGTGTGAGAGTCACTATATACATATAGACATTAAATATGTGTGTATATGTTTAGATGCATGCTCATTCTTCCTCTTTAGCTGGTGAAAAAGAAAGTGTAGCTACGGCCCTGGTTTTATTATAATCTGATTTTAACGAGGCATGATAAGGAGCATGAAGGAATACGAAGGAACAGGTTAAAGTTGATGGCTACATTTTGTTTCTCCCCTTATAGAAGATACAGCAAACTGATTCAATATGAATACATCTATTAACAAAAATACATTGGGTCCCAGTGCAGTTTGTACGTGATAATGTGCGCGGGATAAACACAAACCAGGCGTCAAAGTAAAAATGAAATCATACCCTCCATCTGGATTACAAGAGATGGTGCACGACAAACATCTGTCAAGCATCTACACACAACGAGTTACAAGGTACATTGCGCTCCGGACAGATATTAACAACATTAACAATCTTTTGCACTCTCATACAAAGAGAATGGTTGCAAAACTTTCACTTGCCACAGGGTGGTGAGACACCAGAGGGTGCAGTTTCTTAACGCACAGCTCCAACTTATATTTTGAGATAACCTTGAGATATAAGAAGAAGTGCGCAACTCCTTCTTATAATTTACGATAAACTCGCAAGTCTATCGTATGTGGGGGATCAAAGTGTTTGAAGTTTTCCTTTTCTTTATCCATTGTGGTATTCAGCATATCAGCACCAATGAAGTACCGCAACAGCCATAACAAATATATGGAGAGCAGTAGTCGCATTCTCAGCACACCATCATGTGACTTCATCGTTTTTAGAGATGCTCTGTAATCAATTATTGTCACGATCATTCTTGATTATAAATAAGTGAATACCTCCTATAATCAAAGACGGCAAAATCTTGTGGTGCTCGGTGTAATAAATATTAACGGCAATGTAAGATCTCCGTTTTTGTAGCTTCAAGTATATGGAAGAAGTAGAATAAGCGGGAGCAGTTTTGATCCTCATGGGTAATAACAGAAAGAATACGATCGCAGATACAAACAGCCGCAATGGGGTTCTTCCGAATAGTTTTTAGAGTTACGTTACTCTGTTGAGTGCGTAGCCTGGACATCAGAGAGATGTTCCAGGTAGACCCTCTACTTCTCCGAATCGGGAGATCACAGCTCCGATTCTGAGGAAATGTGGTAAGAATGCCTCAAGAAAGAATCGACAGACAAGTCTTACGGGCAAAATATGAAAACGTAAGGAATCCCAGGAGTAGACCATGAGGAGGTTGCTTGGATAACATCCATGGGCGCGGTTGGTCTCTTTGGGAGTTCCAGCAGGTTCTACTGGACAAGGTAGCTTCTGACGGAATCCGATGAAAGATGGGCTCAAGGATTCTACCCCATAACACTTCCAGCGGGTGAAAAAGATGAGTCGAGATTTACATACACAAATAATCTACGCATAAAAACACAAACACCTGTATATATTGGTTTCAAATTTTGGCACAAGCCCACAATTTCGGTGGAAGGGGATTCTCGATTTCATCGACTCCAGTGTTCAACTGGTAATTATGTTATTGACCCTGAAAGGGTGAAAGACAAAGTCAATCCCGGCAGCGTTTGAACTCAGATGGTAAAGACGAAAGAAATGCCGTCAGTCATTTTGCCCAGCATGCTAACCATCTTGCCAGCATGCTAACCGTCTTGCCAGCATGCTAACCAGCTTGCCCGCTCGCTGCCGCTGGGCATTATATATTGATTTCAAATTTTGACATATGTCCAGTAATTGCCAGGGAGGGGGCAAGTCCATTACGTCGACCCCAGTGCTCAATTGGTACTTATTTTATCGACGCGGAAAGGATGAAAAGCAATGTAGACCTCAGCGGAATTTGAACTCACAATATGAAGACGGACGAAATTCCGCTAAGCATTTTGCCCGGCGAGCGAACTATTTTGCCAGCTCACCGCCTATATATCTGTGTATGTTGACAGACAGATAGGTACACACACACACACACACACACACACACACACACACACACACACACACACACACACACACACACACACACACATCCACACAAATAAACACACATTTATGTAATGCATGTACCATATATATGAATATTTGTTTGTGTACATGTGTGTGTGTGTGCAATTGTGTGCGTGCGCGTCTAGCGTCTTTGTGTGAAATTCATTCAAGAATTTCTCGTCTAGTCCAGAGATTTCTATATTTCTTCATATTGTCATTATGACGTCACAATATCGGAAACGTTTTCTCCAAGACCTTCGCTTCTAATAATATTCAGTCTCTTTCAACCTTTCGCGGTGATTAGAGGCTAGGGAATGTGTGCGTCGGGGGACGTACCCGGACACCTGAAGACTAGAGTGAAGTCAGAGTCATCTTCACCTTGTTTTTGGTGTTTGTGGGGATATTTTGAGCAGACCCTCACAGGTGTGCCCTCCACACAATTGTTTCCTTACAACTTTCAGAAAAAATGGATATCGTTAAAGGAAATATTCTACAATTATCTCTCCGATAGCATACATTACGACTATATCGGAATTTAATGCGAAAAAAATACAGGTCGCGCACACATACGTACTGACATATATCCCAATATATATTCAAAATTTCAAGTTCCATTTTGTGGATATATATACGTTATGTGTCAGTATATGTGTGTGTAATTTCGCGAATTTTTCTCCTTGTTTTTTCTTTTTCACATTAAATTCCGATATAATCGTAATCTATACCTTCTGAGAAGTATTTGTAGAAAATTTTATTAAAATTATACACATTTTTCATGAAGTTATCAGGAAATATCTCTCCGATAGCATACATTACGACTAAGGAAATATCTCTCCGATAGCATACATTACGACTACATCAGAATTTAGCGCGAAAAAAATACAGGTCGCGCACACATACGTACTGACATACATCCTAATATATATTCAAAATTTCAAGTTCCATTTTGTGGATATATATATGTTGTGTGTCAGTATGTGTGTGTGTAATTTCGCGAATTTTTTCTCCTTGTTTTTTTTTTCTCATTAAATCCCGATATAATCATAATCTATACCTTCTGAGAAGTATTTGTAGAAAATTTTATTAAAATTATACACATTTTTCATGAAGTTATCAGGAATCAAAGTCGGGGACACAATTGTGTGGGTCTGCCGTTTTATGCACCTTTGAGTTCTTAAACACCCTCTGTAACATGCTGGTTGGTACCATAACATAGTTACAAGGTGTCCGGTATTGTTCCTCCAACCGTATGAACTCTTAGCCAGGCAATTTCAGGACAGGAAACCTGGAGTTTCCAACCAGAAACGATACTTCACTTTCGATATATTCACACAGAATATTATTTCATTGTAAACAATCGTGTAACTGTTAGGAGATATGATAGTGAGGATAGGTAAATAAAAATCGTACATGAAATATTCCTTTCTACTACTATAAGAGAAAGGCTTGAAATTTGTTGGACTGGTACTTATATCATAAACAACAAAAGGATCAAGGGAACCGTCGATCGCGGTGGAATTTGAACTCAGATTGCAAACGTGGACGAAATGCCGCCGGCATGCTAACGAATCTGCCGCTCACTGTCTAATAAACACGGATAATGGTTACTCAAAATAGATGTAGAGATTAGGGTTATAAACTCGGTAAGTGTTTAAATAAAACACAAGTTTGCTGCTATTAAAATGTCCGATATTTTCTTGATTTATCGATTATAATGAAGGCAAAATTCTGTTTGCCTGCGGCCCGTCTATCTCGGGAGTGAGAATGATCTCGGGATTGAAAATCTGCCCTTCATTTGGTTCTTGAACATCCAGTATTGAGATCTGATTCAAAAGCATTTGTGTTGTAACTTCTACCAGGTGCAGCTTAGCTTATTCACGCCATCTTGTTTGGCGTTTCTCAGATGACGTCAGAGATGAAGGGGAAATAAATGACATTCGCTTCGTTAATTTTACTTCTCGATCCGAACATTAAGACAAATTGGACAACAGTTGGAATTCAACCTGGAACTGGAACAATAGAATGATTGCATTAGAGAATTAATTCTCATCCATCCATTAACGTCTAATCAAACACAGGCGTGGCGTATAATCATTATAGACACATTATAGTTATCCCATTTAGCTCTCTTTAGTTTTGTGCCACAGGCCCGATTAGCCCTTCCAAGGAACCAGTCCAAAAGTCGGCATGGAGTGCGGCTTTTAATCTAGTCTCTAATAAAGTAAAGTAGTTGCTTCATTAAATGTCCGATAATTTTCATATATTCACGATAGCTGCAAACGCAATTTGACAATACGGCTTTGGTTATAAGTGTAAAATGTGGGACTAAGAATGCTGTTTATGTGCAACATCTCTCTCTCTCTCAATCTCTCTCTCTCCCTCTCTTTCTTTCTCTCTCTCACATACACATACACATGCACATACACACGCATACACACATACACACACACACACATACTCACACAAACACGCACACAAACACACGCAAACTTGCTTGTGGGCTTTCTTGACGGTACTTTTGTCCATAAACTTCAGTTCATCTACATTGGCTGATGTTTCTTCCTTTCTTCCACTCGTATCATCCCTTAAACACTGAGGTAGGTACCTTTGGTATTTAAACTATTCAAAATGAGGGACATGAAACCACTTTCTGTCCCAGTAAGATAAGAACTCATCCCTTTGATTGTAAATTCAACCGATCTCTTTTCTTTAATACCCTTTCTAAGGTAGTTGATACTAAAACTTTTTTCGCTTTTATCTTCACATGTATTTTTTGTTAATTCATTTATGTAGTGAGCGAGATTTGACTGCTATTTCTAGCAGAACTAGTTGCCAATTTATGGACCTTCAGTTGGACAAATTATATAATCAAGAGGAATCCACACGAGATACTGAAGAGAAAATGCTGAGTGTAGTCAATTGTATGATACCTCAGAGATTGGGTACAACAAGCGTCATAAGAAAAGAGAAACGACTGGAGCTAATGTTTGAGTGAAGATGGCGTGAATCCAGTCAGTTCCAGGGTGCAGAGAGAAAACTTAGCTCCCTTATGGTGAAAGACAATCAGGCGTGTGGCTTCTTTTTTTATTAAGCACGGTCTAGTATGACTGCGGCAACAGTTCCGTTCCAAATGTGATGGGAATAGTACTCCATTGTAGACCTACGACGAGATTTGTATTGCAAGGTATCCAACCACCGTGTCGCGCATCATGTGATACAAGGTCGTACAGAAAGAATAAACTTTTAAATTATATTTCTACTCTATTGATATGAGCGTGGCTTTGTAGTAAATAGCTTGCTTGGGCAAGTGTTTTCTGCTATAGCATCGGGCTAAATAATGCATTCTGAGTGGATTTGGTTGATGGGAGGAAATCCGCCTTTTATATATATGTGTATATAAGGGTATTATATGTCTGTGCACACGTTTGAATGTGGTGTGTGCCAGAGGGTTTGCAAATCCAATGGGGGTCTTAAAAGACATGTTAGGATCCACAATGAGCAGAACTTACTTGCAGGTATTGGTAGTGCAAATCAGAGGTGCAATCTGTGTGGGTGTTTTTTCAAAATACTGTCTGGTTTAAAAAGCCACATCAGACGGCATGAAAGGGCTAAGGTGTAGGTGCAGGAGGTGGTCAAACTCTGTTTAAGGAGTAGACAACCACCACCATATATATATATATATATATATATATATACATATATATATATATAGCTATATATCTTTGAGTCTAATTGGCAACCGCTTTTGGTGTGTCTATGTCCTTTTAAGTGAGGTAAAGAGAGCGATAGAAAAAGTACCAGGGTTAAGAAATAAGTCCTGGGGTCGCTGTGTTCGACTAAAACGTGGTGCTCCTGCATGGCTGCAATTACATGACTGAAACATAGAAAAGAATATGGCGGTCTGCAGAGTGTTTTTTACAGATGTAAATAACCTGTTATAAATGTAATAATTACCTCCGCCAAGGAAGGAGGTTATGTTTTCATCGGCGTTGGTTTGTCCGTCTGTCTGACTGTGTACAGAATAACTCAAAACGTTGTAAACGGTATTTGATGAAACTTGCAGCAAAGGTTGGTAACGACAGAAGGAACAGATGATGAAATTGTGGTAGTGATCCGGGAATTTTATGGAGTCTTGAAGGATTTTTCATTTCTTATATTTACTTTACATGAAGTATTACAATCTTACGTTCTTTGATTATCTACCTTGAAATCGCGTCCATCGTTTCCACGTAACCTATGGTGGCGATGCTCTTTCTAAAACTTATTTTCCTTTCTATATTAATAATTTTACTCGCGTATCCATCTTAAAATGAGATGCTTGGCGGAAGTCTGCGGAGGATGACATGTCATCCCTTGACTATTGGGATGATACCTGTTTTTAAAGGGGTTTTTTTTTATAAAATCATACGGCTGTGCTATTTTTTTTTTTTTACCCTCGCCAAGGAGGTTATGTTTTTGCTGTCGTTGTTTGGGAAATTGGGCGATTTTCAGCCTGCGTGTATATGGGTGTAAATGAGCTGCTTGGTGGCGGTCTGTGCTCTCCGAGTGCTTTTCTAGTTAAATTATGTCATGCACTTGACTGCGTTGTCTTACGCGTGTGATCCACGGTGTGTTAAAAAAATAATTTGCTTGAAATCAGTCTGTGGTGCAAAAATATTTTGGAATCTGTCGTTGTAGAGTAACGATAATTGATGGAGAGGAAAGTATCTTCTGAGCCTCAGGAGACATGAGAGTCATTGAAATGTTGTCCTAGCTATGTTAAGGATGTGCTTTTACCAATCTCTTAGAAAATGCATCCTACTGTCTTATGTATGTGCATGTGTATGTATAAAGTTATAATGGAGACTTGTAAACGGTGGGCATATACATTAACCATACGTAAATAAATTATTTTCAAGTCGACTTCACACTCATGAATGCTTTCATAAATACATACATCCATGCGTATACGTGTGTGTACGTATGTGCACCTTTGTGCGTGTGTGTGTTTGTTTGCCTTAGTGTATGTGTGCCTCTGTGTGTGAGAGTCACTATATACATATAGACATTAAATATGTGTGTATATGTTTAGATGCATGCTCATTCTTCCTCTTTAGCTGGTGAAAAAGAAAGTGTAGCTACGGCCCTGGTTTTATTATAATCTGATTTTAACGAGGCATGATAAGGAGCATGAAGGAATACGAAGGAACAGGTTAAAGTTGATGGCTACATTTTGTTTCTCCCCTTATAGAAGATACAGCAAACTGATTCAATATGAATACATCTATTAACAAAAATACATTGGGTCCCAGTGCAGTTTGTACGTGATAATGTGCGCGGGATAAACACAAACCAGGCGTCAAAGTAAAAATGAAATCATACCCTCCATCTGGATTACAAGAGATGGTGCACGACAAACATCTGACAAACATCTACACACAACGAGTTACAAGGTACATTGCGCTCCGGACAGATATTAACAACATTAACAATCTTTTGCACTCTCATACAAAGAGAATGGTTGCAAAACTTTCACTTGCCACAGGGTGGTGAGACACCAGAGGGTGCAGTTTCTTAACGCACAGCTCCAACTTATATTTTGAGATAACCTTGAGATATAAGAAGAAGTGCGCAACTCCTTCTTATAATTTACGATAAACTCGCAAGTCTATCGTATGTGGGGGATCAAAGTGTTTGAAGTTTTCCTTTTCTTTATCCATTGTGGTATTCAGCATATCAGCACCAATGAAGTACCGCAACAGCCATAACAAATATATGGAGAGCAGTAGTCGCATTCTCAGCACACCATCATGTGACTTCATCGTTTTTAGAGATGCTCTGTAATCAATTATTGTCACGATCATTCTTGATTATAAATAAGTGAATACCTCCTATAATCAAAGACGGCAAAATCTTGTGGTGCTCGGTGTAATAAATATTAACGGCAATGTAAAATCTCCGTTTTTGTAGCTTCAAGTATATGGAAGAAGTAGAATAAGCGGGAGCAGTTTTGATCCTCATGGGTAATAACAGAAAGAATACGATCGCAGATACAAACAGCCGCAATGGGGTTCTTCCGAATAGTTTTTAGAGTTACGTTACTCTGTTGAGTGCGTAGCCTGGACATCAGAGAGATGTTCCAGGTAGACCCTCTACTTCTCCGAATCGAGAGATCACAGCTCCGATTCTGAGGAAATGTGGTAAGAATGCCTCAAGAAAGAATCGACAGACAAGTCTTACGGGCAAAATATGAAAACGTAAGGAATCCCAGGAGTAGACCATGAGGAGGTTGCTTGGATAACATCCATGGGCGCGGTTGGTCTCTTTGGGAGTTCCAGCAGGTTCTACTGGACAAGGTAGCTTCTGACGGAATCCGATGAAAGATGGGCTCAAGGATTCTACCCCATAACACTTCCAGCGGGTGAAAAAGATGAGTCGAGATTTACATACACAAATAATCTACGCATAAAAACACAAACACCTGTATATATTGGTTTCAAATTTTGGCACAAGCCCACAATTTCGGTGGAAGGGGATTCTCGATTTCATCGACTCCAGTGTTCAACTGGTAATTATGTTATTGACCCTGAAAGGGTGAAAGACAAAGTCAATCCCGGCAGCGTTTGAACTCAGATGGTAAAGACGAAAGAAATGCCGTCAGTCATTTTGCCCAGCATGCTAACCATCTTGCCAGCATGCTAACCGTCTTGCCAGCATGCTAACCAGCTTGCCCGCTCGCTGCCGCTGGGCATTATATATTGATTTCAAATTTTGACATATGTCCAGTAATTGCCAGGGAGGGGGCAAGTCCATTACGTCGACCCCAGTGCTCAATTGGTACTTATTTTATCGACGCGGAAAGGATGAAAAGCAATGTAGACCTCAGCGGAATTTGAACTCACAATATGAAGACGGACGAAATTCCGCTAAGCATTTTGCCCGGCGAGCGAACTATTTTGCCAGCTCACCGCCTATATATCTGTGTATGTTGACAGACAGATAGGTACACACACACACACACACACACACACACACACACACACACACACACACACACACACACACACACACACATCCACACAAATAAACACACATTTATGTAATGCATGTACCATATATATGAATATTTGTTTGTGTACATGTGTGTGTGTGTGCAATTGTGTGCGTGCGCGTCTAGCGTCTTTGTGTGAAATTCATTCAAGAATTTCTCGTCTAGTCCAGAGATTTCTATATTTCTTCATATTGTCATTATGACGTCACAATATCGGAAACGTTTTCTCCAAGACCTTCGCTTCTAATAATATTCAGTCTCTTTCAACCTTTCGCGGTGATTAGAGGCTAGGGAATGTGTGCGTCGGGGGACGTACCCGGACACCTGAAGACTAGAGTGAAGTCAGAGTCATCTTCACCTTGTTTTTGGTGTTTGTGGGGATATTTTGAGCAGACCCTCACAGGTGTGCCCTCCACACAATTGTTTCCTTACAACTTTCGGAAAAAATGGATATCGTTAAAGGAAATATTCTACAATTATCTCTCCGATAGCATACATTACGACTATATCGGAATTTAATGCGAAAAAAATACAGGTCGCGCACACATACGTACTGACATACATCCCAATATATATTCAAAATTTCAAGTTCCATTTTGTGGATATATATACGTTATGTGTCAGTATATGTGTGTGTAATTTCGCGAATTTTTCTCCTTGTTTTTTTTTTTTTCACATTAAATTCCGATATAATCGTAATCTATACCTTCTGAGAAGTATTTGTAGAAAATTTTATTAAAATTATACACATTTTTCATGAAGTTATCAGGAAATATCTCTCCGATAGCATACATTACGACTAAGGAAATATCTCTCCGATAGCATACATTACGACTACATCAGAATTTAGCGCGAAAAAAATACAGGTCGCGCACACATACGTACTGACATACATCCTAATATATATTCAAAATTTCAAGTTCCATTTTGTGGATATATATATGTTGTGTGTCAGTATGTGTGTGTGTAATTTCGCGAATTTTTTCTCCTTGTTTTTCTTTTCTCATTAAATCCCGATATAATCATAATCTATACCTTCTGAGAAGTATTTGTAGAAAATTTTATTAAAATTATACACATTTTTCATGAAGTTATCAGGAAACAAAGTCGGGGACACAATTGTGTGGGTCTGCCGTTTTATGCACCTTTGAGTTCTTAAACACCCTCTGTAACATGCTGGTTGGTACCATAACATAGTTACAAGGTGTCCGGTATTGTTCCTCCAACCGTATGAACTCTTAGCCAGGCAATTTCAGGACAGGAAACCTGGAGGTTCCAACCAGAAACGATACTTCACTTTCGATATATTCACACAGAATATTATTTCATTGTAAACAATCGTGTAACTGTTAGGAGATATGATAGTGAGGATAGGTAAATAAAAATCGTACATGAAATATTCCTTTCTACTACTATAAGAGAAAGGCTTGAAATTTGTTGGACTGGTACTTATATCATAAACAACAAAAGGATCAAGGGAACCGTCGATCGCGGTGGAATTTGAACTCAGATTGCAAACGTGGACGAAATGCCGCCGGCATGCTAACGAATCTGCCGCTCACTGTCTAATAAACACGGATAATGGTTACTCAAAATAGATGTAGAGATTAGGGTTATAAACTCGGTAAGTGTTTAAATAAAACACAAGTTTGCTGCTATTAAAATGTCCGATATTTTCTTGATTTATCGATTATAATGAAGGCAAAATTCTGTTTGCCTGCGGCCCGTCTATCTCGGGAGTGAAAATGATCTCGGGATTGAAAATCTGCCCTTCATTTGGTTCTTGAACATCCAGTATTGAGATCTGATTCAAAAGCATTTGTGTTGTAACTTCTACCAGGTGCAGCTTAGCTTATTCACGCCATCTTGTTTGGCGTTTCTCAGATGACGTCAGAGATGAAGGGGAAATAAATGACATTCGCTTCGTTAATTTTACTTCTCGATCCGAACATTAAGACAAATTGGACAACAGTTGGAATTCAACCTGGAACTGGAACAATAGAATGATTGCATTAGAGAATTAATTCTCATCCATCCATTAACGTCTAATCAAACACAGGCGTGGCGTATAATCATTATAGACACATTATAGTTATCCCATTTAGCTCTCTTTAGTTTTGTGCCACAGGCCCGATTAGCCCTTCCAAGGAACCAGTCCAAAAGTCGGCATGGAGTGCGGCTTTTAATCTAGTCTCTAATAAAGTAAAGTAGTTGCTTCATTAAATGTCCGATAATTTTCATATATTCACGATAGCTGCAAACGCAATTTGACAATACGGCTTTGGTTATAAGTGTAAAATGTGGGACTAAGAATGCTGTTTATGTGCAACATCTCTCTCTCTCTCAATCTCTCTCTCTCCCTCTCTTTCTTTCTCTCTCTCACACACACATACACATGCACATACACACGCATACACACATACACACACACACATACTCACACAAACACGCACACAAACACACGCAAACTTGCTTGTGGGCTTTCTTGACGGTACTTTTGTCCATAAACTTCAGTTCATCTACATTGGCTGATGTTTCTTCCTTTCTTCCACTCGTATCATCCCTTAAACACTGAGGTAGGTACCTTTGGTATTTAAACTATTCAAAATGAGGGACATGAAACCACTTTCTGTCCCAGTAAGATAAGAACTCATCCCTTTGATTGTAAATTCAACCGATCTCTTTTCTTTAATACCCTTTCTAAGGTAGTTGATACTAAAACTTTTTTCGCTTTTATCTTCACATGTATTTTTTGTTAATTCATTTATGTAGTGAGCGAGATTTGACTGCTATTTCTAGCAGAACTAGTTGCCAATTTATGGACCTTCAGTTGGACAAATTATATAATCAAGAGGAATCCACACAAGATACTGAAGAGAAAATGCTGAGTGTAGTCAATTGTATGATACCTCAGAGATTGGGTACAACAAGCGTCATAAGAAAAGAGAAACGACTGGAGCTAATGTTTGAGTGAAGATGGCATGAATCCAGTCAGTTCCAGGGTGCAGAGAGAAAACTTAGCTCCCTTATGGTGAAAGACAATCAGGCGTGTGGCTTCTTTTTTTTATTAAGCACGGTCTAGTATGACTGCGGCAACAGTTCCGTTCCAAATGTGATGAGAATAGTACTCCATTGTAGACCTACGACGAGATTTGTATTGCAAGGTATCCAACCACCGTGTCGCGCATCATGTGATACAAGGTCGTACAGAAAGAATAAACTTTTAAATTATATTTCTACTCTATTGATATGGGTGTGGCTTTGTAGTAAATAGCTTGCTTGGGCAAGTGTTTTCTGCTATAGCATCGGGCTAAATAATGCATTCTGAGTGGATTTGGTTGATGGGAGGAAATCCCTTGGCAAAAATAGACAGGACACAGATATGTGTCGATAAGCCAGCTGGAGGAGATGTTCTCCTGGGGCTAAAAGCAACAGTAACATCCACCCTTAGGGGTCAGCCACATTTAAATGGCAAATATACTTCACTTTATCGTGCAGTTACTGTTAACACCTCGTTCAGAGATTTAACATTGCTATATATATATATATATATAGCTATATATCTTTGAGTCTAATTGGCAACCGCTTTTGGTGTGTCTATGTCCTTTTAAGTGAGGTAAAGAGAGCGATAGAAAAAGTACCAGGGTTAAGAAATAAGTCCTGGGGTCGCTGTGTTCGACTAAAACGTGGTGCTCCTGCATGGCTGCAATTACATGACTGAAACATAGAAAAGAATATGGCGGTCTGCAGAGTGTTTTTTACAGATGTAAATAACCTGTTATAAATGTAATAATTACCTCCGCCAAGGAAGGAGGTTATGTTTTCATCGGCGTTGGTTTGTCCGTCTGTCTGACTGTGTACAGAATAACTCAAAACGTTGTAAACGGTATTTGATGAAACTTGCAGCAAAGGTTGGTAACGACAGAAGGAACAGATGATGAAATTGTGGTAGTGATCCGGGAATTTTATGGAGTCTTGAAGAATTTTTCATTTCTGATATTTACTTTACATGAAGTATTACAATCTTACGTTCTTTGATTATCTACCTTGAAATCGCGTCCATCGTTTCCACGTAACCTATGGTGGCGATGCTCTTTCTAAAACTTATTTTCCTTTCTATATTAATAATTTTACTCGCGTATCCATCTTAAAATGAGATGCTTGGCGGAAGTCTGCGGAGGATGACATGTCATCCCTTGACTATTGGGATGATACCTGTTTTTAAAGGGGTTTTTTTTTATAAAATCATACGGCTGTGTTATTTTTTTTTTTTTACCCTCGCCAAGGAGGTTATGTTTTTGCTGTCGTTGTTTGGGAAATTGGGCGATTTTCAGCCTGCGTGTATATGGGTGTAAATGAGCTGCTTGGTGGCGGTCTGTGCTCTCCGAGTGCTTTTCTAGTTAAATTATGTCATGCACTTGACTGCGTTGTCTTACGCGTGTGATCCACGGTGTGTTAAAAAAATAATTTGCTTGAAATCAGTCTGTGGTGCAAAAATATTTTGGAATCTGTCGTTGTAGAGTAACGATAATTGATGGAGAGGAAAGTATCTTCTGAGCCTCAGGAGACATGAGAGTCATTGAAATGTTGTCCTAGCTATGTTAAGGATGTGCTTTTACCAATCTCTTAGAAAATGCATCCTACTGTCTTATGTATGTGCATGTGTATGTATAAAGTTATAATGGAGACTTGTAAACGGTGGGCATATACATTAACCATACGTAAATAAATTATTTTCAAGTCGACTTCACACTCATGAATGCTTTCATAAATACATACATCCATGCGTATACGTGTGTGTACGTATGTGCACCTTTGTGCGTGTGTGTGTTTGTTTGCCTTAGTGTATGTGTGCCTCTGTGTGTGAGAGTCACTATATACATATAGACATTAAATATGTGTGTATATGTTTAGATGCATGCTCATTCTTCCTCTTTAGCTGGTGAAAAAGAAAGTGTAGCTACGGCCCTGGTTTTGTTATAATCTGATTTTAATGAGGCATGATAAGGAGCATGAAGGAATACGAAGGAACAGGTTAAAGTTGATGGCTACATTTTGTTTCTCCCCTAATAGAAGATATAGCAAACTGATTCAATATGAATACTTCTGTTAACAAAAATACATTGGGTCCCAGTGCAGTTTCTACGTGATAATGTGCACGGGATAAACATAAACCAGGCGTCAAAGTAAAAATGAGATCATACCCTCCATCTGGATTACAAGAGATGGTGCACGACAAACGTCTGACAAACATCTACACACAACGAGTTACAAGGTACATTGCGCTCCGGACAGATATTAACAACATTAACGATCTTTTGCACTCTCATACAAACAGAATGGTTTAAGACTTTCACTTGCCACAGGGTGGTGAGACACCAGAGGGTGCAGTTTTTTTAACGCACAGCTCCAACTTATATTTTGAGATAACCTTGCGATATAAGAAGGAGTGCGCAACTCCTTCTTATAATTTACGATAAACTCGCAAGGCTATCGTATGTGGGGGATCAAAGTGTTTGAAGTTTTCCTTTTCTTTATCCATTGTGGTATTCAGCATATCAGCACCAATGAAGTACCGCAACAGCCATAACAAATATATGGAGGGCAGTAGTCGCAGTTCTCAGCACACCATCATGTGACCTCATCGTTTTTAGAGATGCTCTGTAATCAATTATTGTCACGATCTTTCTTGATTATAAATAAGTGAATACCTCCTATAATCAAAGACGGCAAAATCTTGTGGTGCTCGGTGTAATAAATATTAACGGCAATGTAAGATCTCCGTTTTTGTAGCTTCAAGTATATGGAAGAAGTAGAATAAGCGGGAGCAGTTTTGATCCTCATGGGTAATAACAGAAAGAATACGATCGCAGATACAAACAGCCGCAATGGGGTTCTTCCGAATAGATTTTAGAGTTACGTTACTCTGTTGAGTGCGTAGCCTGGACATCAGAGAGATGTTCCAGGTAGACACTCTACTTCTCCGAATCGGAAGTTCACAGCTCCAATTCTAAGGAAATGTGGTAAGAATGCCCCAAGAACGAATCGATAGACAAGTCTTACGGCAAAATATGAAAACGTGAGGAATCCCAGGGATAGACCATGAGGAGGTTGCTTGGATAACATCCATGGGCACGTTGGTCTCTTTGGGAGTTCCAGCAGGTTCTACTCGACACGGTAGCTTCTGACGGAATCCGATGAAAGGTGGGCTCAAAAAATCTACCCCATGACACTTCCAGCGGGTGAAAAAGATGAGTCGAGATTTACATACACAAATAATCTACGCATAAAAACACAAACACCTGTATATATTGGTTTCAAATTTTTTTGGCACAAGCCCACGATTTCGGTGGAAGGGGATTCTCGATTTCATCGACTCCAGTGTTCAACTTGGACTTATGTTATTGACCCTGAAAGGATGAAAGACAAAGTCGATCCCGGCAGTGTTTGAACTCAGATGGTAAAAACGAACAAAATGCCGTCAGGCATTTCACCCAGCATGCTAACCATCTTGCCAGCATGCTAACCGTCTTGCCAGTTCGCTGTCTCTAAGTTTCTATATATTGATTTCAAATTTTGACAGATGGCCAATAATTGCCGGGGAGGGGGCAAGTCCATTACCTCGACCCCAGTGCTCAATTGGTACTTATTTTATCGACCCGGAAAGTATGAAAAGCAATGTGGAGCTCGGCGGAATTTGAACTCACAATATGAAGACGGACGAAATTCCGCTAAGCATTTTGCCCGCCGTGTGAACGATTCTGCCAGCTCACCGCCTATATATCTGCATATGTTGATAGACAGATATGTACACACACACACACACACACACACACACACACACACACACACACACACACACACACACACATCCACACAAACACACGCACACGCACATTTATGTAATGCATGTATCATATATATAAATATTTGTTTGTGTACATGTGTGTGTGTGTGTGTGTGTGTGTGTGTGTGTGTGTGTGTGTGTGTGTGTGTGTGCTATTCTGTGCGTGCGCGTCTAGCGTCTTTGTGTGAAATTCATTCAAGAATTTCTCGTCTAGTCCAGAGATTTCTATATTTCTTCATATTGTCATTATGACGTCACAATATCGGAAACGTTTTCTCCAAGACCTTCGTTTCTAATAATATTCAGTCTCTTTCAACCTTTCGCGGTGATTAGAGGCTAGGGAATGTGTGCGTCGGGGGACGTACCCAGACACCTGAAGACTAGAGTGAAGTCAGAGTCATCTTCACCTTGTTTTTGGTGTTTGTGGGGATATTTTGAGCAGACCCTCACAGGTGTGCCCTCCACACAATTGTTTCCTTACAACTTTCAGAAAAAATGGATATCGTTAAAGGAAATATTCTACAAATATCTCTCCGATAGCATACATTACGACTGTATCGGAATTTAATGCAAAAAATACAGGTCGCGCACACATACGTACTGACATACATCCCAATTTATTTTCAAAATTTCAATTTCCATTTCAAGTTCAATTTCAAGTTTCTACGAAAACTATGGTGGCGATGCTGTTTCTAAAGCTTATTTTCGTTTCTATATTAGTAATTTTACTCGCGTATCCATCTTAAAATGAGCTGCTTGGCGGAGGTCTGCGGAGGATGACATGACAAGCCTTGACTATTGGGATGATTCTTGTTCTTAAAGGGATTTTTTTTTATAAAATCATACGGCTGTGTTATTTTTTTTTTTAACCCTCGCCACGGAGGTTATGATTGCAAACGTGGATGAAATGCCGCCGACGTTCTAACGAATCTGCCGCTCACTGTCTAATAAACACGGATAATGGTTACTCAAAATAGATGTGGAGATTAGGGTTATAAACTCGGTAAGTGTTTAAATAAAACACAAGTTTACTGCTATTAAAATGGCCGATATTTTCTTGGTTTATCGATTATAATGAAGGCAAAATTCTGTTTGTCTGCGTCCCCTCTATCTCGGTCTATGTTGTGTGCCAGTATATATGTGTGTAATTTCGCGAATTTTTTCTCCTTGTTTTTTTTTTTCACATTAAATTCCGATATAATCGTAATCTATAGCATATGAGAGGTATTTGTAGAAAATTTCATTAAAATTATACACATTTTTCAGGAAGTTATCAGGAAACAAAGTCGGGGACACAACTGTGTGGGTCTGCCGTTTTATGCACCTTTGAGTTCTTAAACACCCTCTGTAACATGCTGGTTGGTACCATAACATAGTTACAAGGTGTCCGGTATTGTTCCTCCAACCGTATGAACTCTTAGCCAGGCAATTTCAGGACAGGAAACCTGGAGGTTCCAACCAGAAACGATACTTCACTTTCGATATATTCACACAGAATATTATTTCATTGTAAACAATCGTGTAACTGTTAGGAGATATGATAGTGAGGATAGGTAAATAAAAATCGTACATGAAATATTCCTTTCTACTATAAGAGAAAGGCTTGAAATTTGTTGGAGTGAGTAGTCGATCATATTCACCCCTAAGTTAGACTAGTACTTATATCATCAACAACTAAAGGATCAAGGGAACCGTTGATCGCGGTGGAATTTGAACTCAGATTGCAAACGTGGACGAAATGCCGCCGACGTGCTAACGAATCTGCCGCTCACTGTCTAATAAACACGGATAATGGTTACTCAAAATAGATGTAGAGATTAGGGTTATAAACTCGGTAAGTGTTTAAATAAAACACAAGTTTGCTGCTATTAAAATGTCCGATATTTTCTTGATTTATCGATTATAATGAAGGCAAAATTCTGTTTGTCTGCGTCCCCTCTATCTCGGTCTACATTTCTTCTACTTAGACATATTGTATTTTTTTTGGAATGAGAATGATCCCAGAATTGAAAATCTGGCCGTCAGTCGGTTTTTGAACATCCAGTATTGAGATCTGATTCAAAAGCATTTGGGTTGTTACTTCTACCAGGTAAAGCTTTGCAAATTTACGCCATCTTCTTGGCCGTTTGTCAGATGACGTCAGAGATAAAGTAGGAGATAAATGACATTCGCTTCATTAATTTTACGTCCAGATAAGAACTTTGGAACAAATAAGATCGATAATTGGAATTCAACTTTGGACTGGAACAATGGAATGATTGCATTAGAGAATTATTCCTCATCCATCCTTAACGTCTCATCAAACACAAGCGGGACATATAATCATTATAGATATATGGTTATGTTATTTGTCTCTTCTTAGTTTTGTACTGCAGGCCAAGCTAGTCCTCCGCAGGAGCTATCTCAAAAGTCGGCACAAAGTGCGGCTTTTAATGTAGTCTCTAATAAAGTAAAGTAGTTGCTTCATTAATTGTTCGATAATTTTCATATATTCACTATAGCTGCAAACGCAATTTGACAATACAGCTTTGGTTATGTGTACAATATGTTTGGGACTAAAAATGTTGTTCATATGCTGTTTCTCTCTCTCTCTCTATCTATCTCTCTCTCCTCTCTCTCTCTCTCTCTCTCTCTCACACACACACTCTCTCTCTCTCTCTCGCTGTCAAACACACACATACATAGACGCGCGCACGCAAACTTGGTTGTGGGCTTCCTTGAAGTTACTTTTGCCCATAAACTTCAGTTCATTTAAATTGTCCGAAGTTTCTTACTTCCAGTTGTATCAACCCTTATGCAGTAAGGCAGGAACCTCTGGTACTTATACTATTCAAAATGAGGAACATGAAACCACTATGTGTCTCAGTAATATAAAAACCCACCTATTTGATCGCAATTTCAACCAATCTCTTTTCTTTGATATACTTTCTAAGGTAAATATTGTTGCCTCCCTTGTCTCTGTCTTATTTTCTGTACATTTGAATTATGTTTAAATAGTTCGTTTGATAGCGCTACTGGTACTTTGTAAACTGATGCATGATGTTTGTCGGCGACTAGACTGGCGACCCTACCAAGTTTGCTTGGTATGGAAAGTGATTTAGGACAGACCACTCTCATACAAAGAGAATGGTTTAAGACTTCCTCTTGCCACAGGGTATATTTTGTTTGAGACACTAAAGAGCACAGCTTTTGAGAGCACAGCTCATTTTTGTATTCTAAAATAACCTTGCGATATAAGCGGGAGCGCGCAACTCCTTCTTATTTCTTATAATCTAAGATAACCACGCAAGGCTATCATATATGATGGATCAAAGACTCTGAGGTTTTTGTTTTCTCTTTCTGTTGTGTTATTCGTCATATCAGCGACAATGAAGTATCGCCACAGCCGTAACAAATATATGGAGAGCAGCAGTTGCAGTTCTCAACACACCAACATGTGACCACCTCCATTGTTGAAGTGCTGCGTAATCAATTATGGTCACGATCTTTCTTGATTAGAAATAAGTTAATCCCTCTTATAACCACAGACGGTGTACGTTTGTGGTGCTCAGTATATTACACATTGACGGCAATTAAAGATCACCATTTTCGTAGCTTCAAGTATATGGAAGAATTAGAATAAGCAGGAACATAATTTTCAACCTCAAAAGTCTTTGTGCCAAAGCAAAAGTTCTTCATTCTCCCATCATTGAGTTTTTGTATGCAGATGATTGTGACATGTTAGCACATTCCCAGGAAGACATGCAATACATGATGAACGCGATTACTGCAGCATGTACGGCATTGGGCCTTACAGTCAACTTGAAAAAAAACTGTTCTAATGTACAAGCCTACCCCCACTAAGCTTTATGTGGAACCTTTTATAAGTGTGAATGTTCAAAGGTTAGAAGTTGTAACTAAATTCATTTATTTAGGAAGTACTTTCATTTAAAATCAGCAAGGCTAATAGTGCCTTTGGTAGGCTTTACAGGCGTCTCTGATCACGCCAATATATATCTTTCCAAATTGAGGTTGGGGTTTGTAATACGTGTCTTGTCACCTTTGCTACATGGTAGTGAGACATGGGTTGTTTATCGTAGGTATTTATGGCATTTGAAATGATATCATCAATATTGTCTTAGAAAAGTTCTTGGGATGAATTGGAAAATGGCCATCAGTGATGTGGAAGTACTTGAGAGAAGTGGTAGTAGAAGTGTAGAATCAATGATTCTGCAAAGTCGTTTGAGGTGGGGTGGACATCTGGTAAGAATGAATGATGAAATCCTTCTCAAGCATCTTTTCTATGGTGAGCTGGAAGATGGTAGGAGACCAGCTTATAAACCCAAAATAAGGTTCAAGGACTGCCTCAGAATTGCTCTGACACACACAGGAATTTCATTCGTTGATTGGGAGAGGGAGGTATAAGACCGAGATGGATGGAGGAAAGAAGTGCACAGTGGTTGTTCGAGGTTTGAAAGAGAGAGAATAAAGACAAGATTAGGAGAAGGCTTAGAAGAAATGAACCTGTGGAAAAAGAGGGAGTGTTGAGTTTCGTGGGTGTGGTTTGTGGGAGGAGGTGCTTGAGTCGTGTGAGCTTGGTCAGCCATCAGAGAACTCACAGGAATCGACCCATAGTAAACTGTGATATGGTTATTGTTCACACCAGAACATGTACAACACGTGGAAAGGTGTGCCTCTCGGTTGGAGGATTGAAAAGGCATGTCAAAAGAGTTCACACTGTGGCACCTGTTCTTTCTGCCAGTCAGCACAGCTGTGCATTATGCAATAGAATGTGCAGAACTTTCGCTGGGCTCAAGAGTCATACAACGGACTCGCATTGCATCATCAACGACTCATTTCAATGATTCTTTCTAACAATGGCTTTACTCGTATACGAGAAAGTAGGTAAGATATATATATATATATATGCATGTATGTATGTATGCATGTATGTATGCATGTATGTATGCATGCATGTATGCATGCGTGTATGTATGTATGTATATATATATATATATGCATGTATGTATATGTATATATATGTGTGTGTTAGTGTGTGTGTGTGTGTGTGTGTGTGTGTGAATTTATATGTATGTACGTATGTATGCACACACACACACAGTGAAGTAGACAACCTGTATATAAAGATTGCACAGAAGGTAGCAATTTGAAAAATGCCATGCAAGTGGTGGTTGGAGGGAGTGTGGCGGTGACTAAAGCGGCAGCGTGAGATGTGTGTTTTGGCGTTGGCTGGTGGTGCTTGTACGAATGGAGCGCTTTGTCCCAGGTAAATGACTAAAGTTGCA